>NC_058082.1:510796190-511038940 GCF_014858855.1 Bufo gargarizans | reverse complement strand
CCATTGTCAGATATTTAGGCACAGCACCCAGCAGAGGAGAGAAGTCCCGTAACAGAGAATCTGGCTTCATGTCAGCAGAGTATCAGTCTTCATGTCATAGCAGAGAATCATGCTTCACGTCCACCCAACACTGGAACAGTCCATTGTCAGATATTTAGGCTCAGGCAACCAGGCAGAGGAAAGAGGTCCCGTAACAGAGAATCTGGCTTCATGTCAGCAGAGAATCAGTCTTCTTGTCATAGCAGAGAATAATGCTTCACGTCACCCAACACTGGAACAGTCCATTGTCAGATATTTAGGCCCAGGTACCCAGGCAGAGGAGGGAGGTCCCGTAACAGAGAATCTGGCTTCATGTCAGCAGAGAATCAGTCTTCATGTCATAGCAGAGAATCATGCTTCACGTCACCCAACACTGGAACAGTCCATTGTCAGATATTTAGGCCCAGGCAACCAGGCAGAGGAGAGAGGTCCCTTAACAGAGAATCAGTCTTCATTAGAGTTGAGCGAACACCTGGATGTTCGGGTTCGAGAAGTTCGGCCGAACATCCCGGAAATGTTCGGGTTCGGGATCCGAACCCGATCCGAACTTCGTCCCGAACCCGAACCCCATTGAAGTCAATGGGGACCCGAACTTTTCGGCACTAAAAAGGCTGTAAAACAGCCCAGGAAAGAGCTAGAGGGCTGCAAAAGGCAGCAACATGTAGGTAAATCCCCTGCAAACAAATGTGGATAGGGAAATGAATTAAATTAAAAATTAAATAAATAAAAATTAACCAAAATCAATTGGAGAGAGGTTCCATAGCAGAGAATCTGGCTTCCCGTCACCCACCACTGGAACAGTCCATTCTCAGATATTTAGGCCCCGGCACCCAGGCAGAGGAGAGAGGTCCCGTAACAGAGAATCTGTCTTCATGTCAGCAGAGAATTAGTCTGCATGTCATAGCAGAGAATGAGGCTTCACGTCAGCCACCACTGCAACAGTCCATTGGCATATATTTAGGCCCAGCACCCAGGCAGAGGAGGGAGGTCCCGTAACAGAGAATCTGTCTTCATGTCAGCAGAGAATTAGTCTGCATGTCATAGCAGAGAATGAGGCTTCACGTCAGCCACCACTGCAACAGTCCATTGGCATATATTTAGGCCCAGCACACACACAGGCAGAGGAGAGAGGTCCCGTAACAG
Source organism: Bufo gargarizans (assembly GCF_014858855.1). Lineage (NCBI taxonomy): Eukaryota > Metazoa > Chordata > Amphibia > Anura > Bufonidae > Bufo > Bufo gargarizans. The sequence continues at coordinate 511,037,758 of NC_058082.1, read as the reverse complement.
AGGATCTGGCTTCATGTCAGCAGAGAATCAGTCTGCATGTCATAGCAGAGAATCAGGCTTCACGTCAGCCACCACTGCAACAGTCCATTGTCATAAATTTAGGCCCAGCACCCAGGCAGAGGAGAGAGGTCCCGTAACAGACAATCTGGCTTCATGTCAGCAGAGAATTAGTCTGCATGTCATAGCAGAGAATGAGGCTTCACGTCAGCCACCACTGCAACAGTCCATTGGCATATATTTAGGCCTAGCACACAGGCAGAGGAGAGAGGTCCCGTAACAGACAATCTGGCTTCATGTCAGCAGAGAATCAGTCTGCATGTCATAGCAGAGAATGAGGCTTCACGTCACCCACCACTGCAACAGTCCATTGGCATATATTTAGGCCTAGCACACAGGCAGAGCAGAGAGGTCCCGTAACAGACAATCTGGCTTCATGACAGCAGAGAATCAGTCTGCATGTCATAGCAGAGAATGAGGCTTCACGTCACCCACCACTGCAACAGTCCATTGGCATATATTTAGGCCTAGCACACAGGCAGAGCAGAGAGGTCCCGTAACAGACAATCTGGCTTCATGACAGCAGAGAATCAGTCTGCATGTCATAGCAGAGAATGAGGCTTCACGTCACCCACCACTGCAACAGTCCATTGGCATATATTTAGGCCTAGCACACAGGCAGAGCAGAGAGGTCCCGTAACAGACGATCTGGCTTCATGTCAGCAGAGAATCAGTCTGCATGTCATAGCAGGGAATGAGGCTTCACGTCAGCCACCACTGCAACAGTCCATTGGCATATATTTAGGCCCAGCACCCAGGCAGAGGAGGGAGGTCCCGTAACAGAGAATCTGTCTTCATGTCAGCAGAGAATTAGTCTGCATGTCATAGCAGAGAATCAGGCTTCACGTCACCCACCACTGCAACAGTCCATTGGCATATATTTAGGCCCAGCACCCAGGCAGAGGAGGGAGGTCCCGTAACAGAGAATCTGTCTTCATGTCAGCAGAGAATTAGTCTGCATGTCATAGCAGAGAATGAGGCTTCACGTCAGCCACCACTGCAACAGTCCATTGGCATATATTTAGGCCCAGCACACACACAGGCAGAGGAGAGAGGTCCCGTAACAGAGAATCTGTCTTCATGTCAGCAGAGAATTAGTCTGCATGTCATAGCAGAGAATGAGGCTTCACGTCAGCCACCACTGCAACAGTCCATTGGCATATATTTAGGCCCAGCACACACACAGGCAGAGGAGAGAGGTCCCGTAACAGAGAATCTGTCTTCATGTCAGCAGAGAATTAGTCTGCATGTCATAGCAGAGAATCAGGCTTCACGTCACCCACCACTGCAACAGTCCATTGGCATATATTTAGGCCCAGCACCCAGGCAGAGGAGGGAGGTCCCGTAACAGAGAATCTGTCTTCATGTCAGCAGAGAATTAGTCTGCATGTCATAGCAGAGAATGAGGCTTCACGTCAGCCACCACTGCAACAGTCCATTGGCATATATTTAGGCCCAGCACACACACAGGCAGAGGAGAGAGGTCCCGTAACAGAGAATCTGTCTTCATGTCAGCAGAGAATTAGTCTGCATGTCATAGCAGAGAATGAGGCTTCACGTCAGCCACCACTGAAACAGTCCATTGGCATATATTTAGGCCCAGCACACACACAGGCAGAGGAGAGAGGTCCCGTAACAGACAATCTGGCTTCATGTCAGCAGAGAATTAGTCTGCATGTCATAGCAGAGAATGAGGCTTCACGTCACCCACCACTGCAACAGTCCATTGGCATATATTTAGGCCCAGCACCCAGGCAGAGGAGGGAGGTCCCGTAACAGAGAATCTGTCTTCATGTCAGCAGAGAATTAGTCTGCATGTCATAGCAGAGAATGAGGCTTCACGTCAGCCACCACTGCAACAGTCCATTGGCATATATTTAGGCCCAGCACACACACAGGCAGAGGAGAGAGGTCCCGTAACAGAGGATCTGGCTTCATGTCAGCAGAGAATCAGTCTGCATGTCATAGCAGAGAATCAGGCTTCACGTCAGCCACCACTGCAACAGTCCATTGGCATATATTTAGGCCTAGCACACAGGCAGAGGAGAGAGGTCCCGTAACAGACAATCTGGCTTCATGTCAGCAGAGAATCAGTCTGCATGTCATAGCAGAGAATGAGGCTTCACGTCAGCCACCACTGCAACAGTCCATTGTCATAAATTTAGGCCCAGCACCCAGGCAGAGGAGGGAGGTCCCGTAACAGACAATCTGGCTTCATGTCAGCAGAGAATTAGTCTGCATGTCATAGCAGAGAATCAGGCTTCATGTCAGCCACCACTGCAACAGTCCATTGGCATATATTTAGGCCTAGCACACAGGCAGAGGAGAGGTTCATTCAACTTTGGGTAGCATCGCAATATAATGGTAAAATGAAAATAAAAATAGGATTGAATGAGGAAGTGCCCTGGAGTCCAATAATATATGGTTATGGGGAGGTAGTTAATGTCTAATCTGGACAAGGGACGGACAGGTCCTGTGGGATCCATGCCTGGTTCATTTTATGACCTCAGCTTGTCCACATTGGCTGTAGACAGGCGGCTGCATTTGTCTGTAATGACGCCCCCTGCCGTGCTGAATACACGTTCAGACAAAACGCTGGCTGCCGGGCAGGCCAGCACCTCCAAGGCATAAAAGGCTAGCTCTGGCCACGTGGACAATTTAGAGACCCAGAAGTTGAATGGGGCCGAACCATCAGTCAGTACGTGGAGGGGTGTGCACACGTACTGTTCCACCATGTTAGTGAAATGTTGCCTCCTGCTAACACGTTGCGTATCAGGTGGTGGTGCAGTTAGCTGTGGCGTGTTGACAAAAGTTTTCCACATCTCTGCCATGCTAACCCTGCCCTCAGAGGAGCTGGCCGTGACACAGCTGCCTTGGCGACCTCTTGCTCCTCCTCTGCCTTGGCCTTGGGCTTCCACTTGTTCCCCTGTGACATTTGGGAATGCTCTCAGTAGCGCGTCTACCAACGTGCGCTTGTACTCGCGCATCTTCCTATCACGCTCCAGTGCAGGAAGTAAGGTGGGCACATTGTCTTTGTAGCGTGGATCCAGCAGGGTGGCAACCCAGTAGTCCGCACAGGTTAAAATGTGGGCAACTCTGCTGTCGTTGCGCAGGCACTGCAGCATGTAGTCGCTCATGTGTGCCAGGCTGCCCAGGGATAAGGACAAGCTGTCCTCTGTGGGAGGCGTATCGTCATCGTCCTGCCTTTCCCCCCAGCCACGCACCAGTGATGGGCCCGAGCTGCGTTGGGTGCCACCCCGCTGTGACCATGCTTCATCCTCATCCTCCTCCACCTCCTCCTCATCCTCGTCCTCCTCGTCCTCCAGTAGTGGGCCCTGGCTGGCCACATTTGTACCTGGCCTCTGCTGTTGCCAAAAACCTCCCTCTGAGTCACTTCGAAGAGACTGGCCTGAAAGTGCTAAAAATGACCCCTCTTCCTCCTCCTCCTCCTCCTCCTCCTGGGCCACCTCCTCTTCCATCATCGCCCTAAGTGTTTTCTCAAGGAGACATAGAAGTGGTATTGTAACGCTGATAACGGTGTCATCGCCACTGGCCATGTTGGTGGAGTACTCGAAACAGCGCAACAGGGCACACAGGTCTCGCATGGAGGCCCAGTCATTGGTGGTGAAGTGGTGCTGTTCTGTAGTGCGACTGACCCGTGCGTGCTGCAGCTGAAACTCCACTATGGCCTGCTGCTGCTCGCACAGTCTGTCCAGCATGTGCAAGGTGGAGTTCCACCTGGTGGGCACGTCGCATATGAGGCGGTGAGCGGGAAGGCCGAAGTTACGCTGTAGCGCAGACAGGCGAGCAGCAGCTGGATGTGAACGCCGGAAGCGCGAACAGACGGCCCGCACTTTATGCAGCAGCTCTGACATGTCGGGGTAGTTGTGAATGAACTTCTGCACCACCAAATTCAGCACATGCGCCAAGCAAGGGATGTGCGTCAAATTGGCTAGTCCCAGAGCTGCAACGAGATTTCGCCCATTATCACACACCACCAGGCCGGGCTTGAGGCTCACCGGCAGCAACCACTCGTCGGTCTGTTGTTCTATACCCCGCCACAACTCCTGTGCGGTGTGGGGCCTGTCCCCCAAACATATGAGTTTCAGAATGGCCTGCTGACGTTTACCCCGGGCTGTGCTGAAGTTGGTGGTGAAGGTGTGTGGCTGACTGGATGAGCAGGTGGAAGAAGAGGAGGAGGAAGCCGAGAAGGAGGAGGTGGCAACAGGAGGCAAAGAATGTTGCCCTGCGATCCTTGGCGGCGGAAGGACGTGCGCCAAACAGCTCTCCGCCTGGGGCCCAGCTGCCACTACATTTACCCAGTGTGCAGTTAGGGAGATATAGCGTCCCTGGCCGTGCTTACTGGTCCACGTATCTGTGGTTAGGTGGACCTTGCCACAGATGGCGTTGCGCAGTGCACACTTGATTTTATCGGATACTTGGTTGTGCAGGGAAGGCACGGCTCTCTTGGAGAAGTAGTGCCGGCTGGGAACAACATACTGTGGGACAGCAAGCGACATGAGCTGTTTGAAGCTGTCTGTGTCCACCAGCCTAAATGACAGCATTTCATAGGCCAGTAGTTTAGAAATGCTGGCATTCAGGGCCAGGGATCGAGGGTGGCTAGGTGGGAATTTACGCTTTCTATCAAATGTTTGTGAGATGGAGAGCTGAACGCTGGCGTGTGACATGGTTGAGACGCTTGGTGACGGAGGTGGTGGTGGTGGTGTTGGTGGTACATCCCCTGTTTGCTGGGCGGCAGGTGCCAACGTTCCTCCAGAGGCGGAGGAAGAGGCCGAGGCGGCAGCAGCAGAATAGGCCGAGGCGGCAGCAGCAGAAGAGGTAGCAGGGGGAGCCTGAGTGACTTCCTTGGTTTTAAGGTGTTTACTCCACTGCAGTTCATGCTTTGCATGCAGGTGCCTGGTCATGCAGGTTGTGCTCAGGTTCAGAACGTTAATGCCTCGCTTCAGGCTCTGATGGCACAGCGTGCAAACCACTCGGGTCTTGTCGTCAGCACATTGTTTGAAGAAGTGCCATGCCAGGGAACTCCTTGAAGCTGCCTTTGGGGTGCTCGGTCCCAGATGGCGGCGGTCAGTAGCAGGCGGAGTCTCTTGGCGGCGGGTGTTCTGCTTTTGCCCACTGCTCCCTCTTTTGCTACGCTGTTGGCTCGGTCTCACCACTGCCTCTTCCTCCGAACTGTGAAAGTCAGTGGCACGACCTTCATTCCATGTGGGGTCTAGGACCTCATCGTCCCCTGCATCGTCTTCCACCCAGTCTTGATCCCTGACCTCCTGTTCAGTCTGCACACTGCAGAAAGACGCAGCAGTTGGCACCTGTGTTTCGTCATCATCAGAGACATGCTGAGGTGGTATTCCCATGTCCTCATCATCAGGAAACATAAGTGGTTGTGCGTCAGTGCATTCTATGTCTTTCACCGCTGGGGAAGGGCTAGGTGGATGCCCTTGGGAAACCCTGCCAGCGGAGTCTTCAAACAGCATAAGAGACTGCTGCATAACTTGAGGCTGAGACAGTTTCCCTGGTATGCATGGGGGTGATGTGACAGACTGATGGGGTTGGTTTTCAGGCGCCATCTGTGCGCTTTCTGCAGAAGACTGGGTGGGAGATAATGTGAACGTGCTGGATCCACTGTCGGCCACCCAATTGACTAATGCCTGTACCTGCTCAGGCCTTACCATCCTTAGAACGGCATTGGGCCCCACCATATATCGCTGTAAATTCTGGCGGCTACTGGGACCTGAGGTAGTTGGTACACTAGGACGTGTGGATGTGGCAGAACGGCCACGTCCTCTCCCAGCACCAGAGGGTCCACTAACACCACCACGACCATGTCCACGTCCGCGTCCCTTACTAGATGTTTTTCTCATTGTTATGGTTCACCACAACAACAAATATATTATTTGGCCCAATGTATTGTATTCAAATTCAGCGGGATATAAATTTGAGGCCTAGTATTTAGGCGCTGGGTGACCGGTATGGATTTAGTGACAGAATTAGACTTGGAAATGCACAGAAGCGTGTGTGTGAAGTTATTCTGAATGACCCTATGTGCACCTTCAATATGATCTACCCTTTTAGGGATAGATTTCAAATAGCTCTGATATAGCAGAAACGACTAAATTATGAAATTGCTAAATTGGGAATTGTATTTCAACCCAGAACAAAAAATGTGCTTTGACGGACACTAAATAACTTTCCCAGCCACAACAGGACAGCGGTAACGAGAGATTTAGCGGGATATAAATTTGAGGCCTAGTATTTAGGCGCTGGGTGACAGGTATGGGTTTAGTGACAGAATTAGATTTGGAAATGCACAGTAGCGGGTGTGTGAAGTTATTCTGAATGACCCTATGTGCACCTTGAATATTATATACCCTTTTAGGGATAGATTTCAAATAGCTCTGATATAGCAGAAACCACTAAATTATGAAATTGCTAAATTGGGAATTGTATTTCAACCCAGAACAAGAAATGTGCTTGAACGGACACTAAATAACTCGCCCAGCTACAGCACTAAGGACAGATTTAGCGGGATATAAATTTGAGACCTAGTATTTAGGCGCTGGGTGACAGGTATGGGTTTAGTGCCAGAATTAGACTTGGAAATACACAGTAGCGGGTGTGTGTGAAGTTATTCTGAATGACCCAATGTGCACCTTGAATATTATATACCCTTTTAGGGATAGATTTCAAATAGCTCTGATATAGCAGAAATCACTAAATTATGAAATTGCTAAATTGGGAATTGTATTTCAACCCAGAACAAGAAATGTGCTTGAACGGACACTAAATAACTCGCCCAGCTACAGCACTAAGGACAGATTTAGCGGGATATAAATTTGAGGCCTAGTATTTAGGCGCTGGGTGACAGGTATGGGTTTAGTGCCAGAATTAGACTTGGAAATACACAGTAGCGGGTGTGTGTGAAGTTATTCTGAATGACCCAATGTGCACCTTGAATATTATATACCCTTTTAGGGATAGATTTCAAATAGCTCTGATATAGCAGAAACCACTAAATTATGAAATTGCTAAATTGGGAATTGTATTTCAACCCAGAACAAGAAATGTGCTTGAACGGACACTAAATAACTCGCCCAGCTACAGCACTAAGGACAGATTTAGCGGGATATAAATTTGAGGCCTAGTATTTAGGCGCTGGGTGACAGGTATGGGTTTAGTGCCAGAATTAGACTTGGAAATACACAGTAGCGGGTGTGTGTGAAGTTATTCTGAATGACCCAATGTGCACCTTGAATATTATATACCCTTTTAGGGATAGATTTCAAATAGCTCTGATATAGCAGAAACCACTAAATTATGAAATTGCTAAATTGGGAATTGTATTTCAACCCAGAACAAGAAATGTGCTTGAACGGACACTAAATAACTCGCCCAGCTACAGCACTAAGGACAGATTTAGCGGGATATAAATTTGAGGCCTAGTATTTAGGCGCTGGGTGACAGGTATGGGTTTAGTGCCAGAATTAGACTTGGAAATACACAGTAGCGGGTGTGTGTGAAGTTATTCTGAATGACCCAATGTGCACCTTGAATATTATATACCCTTTTAGGGATAGATTTCAAATAGCTCTGATATAGCAGAAACCACTAAATTATGAAATTGCTAAATTGGGAATTGTATTTCAACCCAGAACAAGAAATGTGCTTGAACGGACACTAAATAACTCGCCCAGCTACAGCACTAAGGACAGATTTAGCGGGATATAAATTTGAGGCCTAGTATTTAGGCGCTGGGTGACAGGTATGGGTTTAGTGCCAGAATTAGACTTGGAAATACACAGTAGCGGGTGTGTGTGAAGTTATTCTGAATGACCCAATGTGCACCTTGAATATTATATACCCTTTTAGGGATAGATTTCAAATAGCTCTGATATAGCAGAAACCACTAAATTATGAAATTGCTAAATTGGGAATTGTATTTCAACCCAGAACAAGAAATGTGCTTGAACGGACACTAAATAACTCGCCCAGCTACAGCACTAGGGACAGATTTAGCTGGATATAAATTTGAGGCCTAGTATTTAGGCGCTGCGTGACAGGTATGGGTTTAGTGACAGAATTAGACTTGGAAATACACAGTAGCGGGTGTGTGTGAAGTTATTCTGAATGACCCAATGTGCACCTTGAATATTATATACCCTTTTAGGGATAGATTTCAAATAGCTCTGATATAGCAGAAACCACTAAATTATGAAATTGCTAAATTGGGAATTGTATTTCAACCCAGAACAAGAAATGTGCTTGAACGGACACTAAATAACTCGCCCAGCTACAGCACTAGGGACAGATTTAGCTGGATATAAATTTGAGGCCTAGTATTTAGGCGCTGGGTGACCGGTATGGATTTAGTGACAGAATTAGACTGGGATATGGCCAAAAAATAAACAGACTATTGCTGGTTAAATGCACTTGGTGTGACAGCTTCACCCTGATGTAGGCTTTAGCCAAAAAACAACCACACCATTGAGGGTTAAATGCACTTGGTGACAGGCGCAGCTTGCCCCTGATTTAGTATATGGCCAAAAAATGAACAGACTATTGCTGGTTAAATGCACTTGGTGTGACAGCTTCACCCTGATGTAGGCTTTAGCCAAAAAACAACCACACCATTGAGGGTTAAATGCACTTGGTGACAGGCGCAGCTTGCCCCTGATTTTGTATATGGCCAAAAAATGAACAGACTATTGCTGGTTAAATGCACTTGGTGTGACAGCTTCACCCTGATGTAGGCTTTAGCCAAAAAACAACCACACCATTGAGGGTTAAATGCACTTGGTCGCAGCTTGTGCTGGCGCACCACAAGACACAAAATGGCCGCCGATCACCCCAGAAAAATGTGACTGACAAACGGTCTGTGCAGCCTAAAAACAGTGAGCAATTGAGGATCAGCAGCTCAATGATCCACAGCTGCAGATCGATCAGTTAATCAAGTCCTTTGGAGGAGTTAATCTGCCTAATCTCGCCCTACTGTCGCAGCCGCAACCTCTCCCTACGCTAATCAGAGCAGAGTGACGGGCGGCGCTATGTGACTCCAGCTTAAATAGAGGCTGGGTCACATGGTGCTCTGGCCAATCACAGCCATGCCAATAGTAGGCATGGCTGTGATGGCCTCTTGGGGCAAGTAGTATGACGCTTGTTGATTGGCTGCTTTGCAGCCTTTCAAAAAGCGCCAAGAAAGCGTCACAAAAGCGCGAAGAAAGCGACGAACACCGAACCCGAACCCGGACTTTTACGAAAATGTCCGGGTTCGGGTCCGTGTCACGGACACCCCAAAATTCGGTACGAACCCGAACTATACAGTTCGAGTTCGCTCATCCCTAGTCTTCATGTCATAGCAGAGAATCATGCTTCACGTCACCCAACACTGGAACAGTCCATTGTCAGATATTTAGACCCGGCAACCAGGCAGAAGAGAGAGGTCCCGTAACAGAGAATCTGGCTTCATGTCAGCAGAGAATAAGTCTTCATGTCATAGCAGAGAATCATGCTTCACGTCACCCAACACTGGAACAGTCCATTGTCAGATATTTAGGCCCAGGCACCCAGGCAGAGGAGAGAGGTCCCGTAACAGAGAATCTGGCTTCATGTCAGCAGAGAATCAGTCTTCATGTCATAGCAGAGAATCATGCTTCATGTCACCCAACACTGGAATAGTCCATTGTCAGATATTTAGCCCCAGGCACCCAGGCAGAGGAGGGAGGTCCCGTAACAGAGAATCTGGCTTCATGTCAGCAGAGAATCAGTCTTCATGTCATAGCAGAGAATCATGCTTCACGTCACCCAACACTGGAACAGTCCATTGTCAGATATTTAGGCCCAGGCACCCAGGCAGAGGAGAGAGGTCCTGTAACAGAGAATCTGGCTTCATGTCAGCAGAGAATCAGTCTTTATGTCATAGCAGAGAATCATGTTTATGTCAACCAACACTGAAACAGTTCATTGTCAGATATTTAGGCCCTGGAATCCAGGCAGAGGAGAGAGGTCCCGTAACAGAGAATCTGGCTTCATGTCAGCAGAGAATCAGTCTTCATGTCATAGCAGAGAATCATGCTTCACGTCACCCAACACTGGACCAGTCCATTGTCAGATATTTAGGCACAGGCACCCAGGCAGTGGAGAGAGGTCCCGTAACAGAGAATCTGGCTTCATGTCAGCAGAGAATCAGTCTTCATGTCATAGCAGAGAATCATGCTTCACGTCACCCAACACTGGAACAGTCCATTGTCAGATATTTAGGCCCAGGCACCCAGGCAAAGGAGGGAGGTCCCGTAACAGAGAATCTGGCTTCATGTCAGCAGAAAATCAGTATTCATGTCATAGCAGAGAATCATGCTTCACGTCACCCAACACTGGAACAGTCCATTGTCAGATATTTAGGCCCAGGCACCCAGGCAGAGGAGAGAGGTCCTGTAACAGAGAATCTGGCTTCATGTCAGCAGAGAATCAGTCTTCATGTCATAGCAGAGAATCATGTTTACGTCAACCAACACTGGAACAGTCCACTGTCATATATTTAGGCCCAGGCAACCAGGCAGAGGAGAGAGGTCCCGTAACAGAGAATCAGTCTTCATGTCATAGCAGAGAATCATGCTTCACGTCACCCAACACTGGAACAGTCCATTGTCAGATATTTAGGCCCAGGCACCCAGGCAGAGTAGAGAGGTCCCGTAACAGAGAATCTGGCTTCATGTCAGCAGAGAATCCGTCTTCATGTCATAGCAGAGAATTATGCTTCACGTCACCCAACACTGGAACAGTCCATTGTCAGATATTTAGGCACAGGCACCCAGGCAGAGGAGGGAGGTCCCGTAACAGAGAATCTGGCTTCATGTCATAGCAGAGAATCATGCTTCACGTCACCCAACACTGAAACAGTTCATTGTCATATATTTAGGCCCCGGCATCCAGGCAGAGGAGAGAGGTCCCGTAACAGAGAATATGGCTTCATGTCAGCAGAGAATCAGTCTTCATGTCATAGCAGAGAATCATGCTTCACGTCACCCAACACTGGAACAGTCCATTGTCAGATATTTAGGCACAGGCACCCAGGCAGAGGAGAGAAGTCCCGTAACAGAGAATCTGGCTTCATGTCAGCAGAGTATCAGTCTTCATGTCATAGCAGAGAATCATGCTTCACGTCACCCAACACTGGAACAGTCCATTGTCAGATATTTAGGCTCAGGCAACCAGGCAGAGGAAAGAGGTCCCGTAACAGAGAATCTGGCTTCATGTCAGCAGAGAATCAGTCTTCATGTCATAGCAGAGAATCATGCTTCACGTCACCCAACACTGGAACAGTCCATTGTCAGATATTTAGGCCCAGGTACCCAGGCAGAGGAGGGAGGTCCCGTAACAGAGAATCTGGCTTCATGTCAGCAGAGAATCAGTCTTCATGTCATAGCAGAGAATCATGCTTCACGTCACCCAACACTGGAACAGTCCATTGTCAGATATTTAGGCCCAGGCAACCAGGCAGAGGAGAGAGGTCCCTTAACAGAGAATCAGTCTTCATGTCATAGCAGAGAATCATGCTTCACGTCACCCAACACTGGAACAGTCCATTGTCAGATATTTAGACCCGGCAACCAGGCAGAAGAGAGAGGTCCCGTAACAGAGAATCTGGCTTCATGTCAGCAGAGAATCAGTCTTCATGTCATAGCAGAGAATCATGCTTCACGTCACCCAACACTGGAACAGTCCATTGTCAGATATTTAGGCCCAGGCACCCAGGCAGAGGAGAGAGGTCCCGTAACAGAGAATCTGGCTTCATGTCAGCAGAGAATCAGTCTTCATGTCATGGCAGAGAATCATGCTTTACGTCACCCAACACTGGAACAGTCCATTGTCAGATATATAGGCTCAGGCACCCAGGAAGAGGAGAGAGGTCCCGTAACAGAGAATCTGGCTTCATGTCAGCAGAGAATCAGTCTTCATGTCAAAGCAGAGAATCATGCTTCACGTCACCCAACACTGAAACAGTTCATAGTCAGATATTTAGGCCCCGGCATCCAGGCAGAGGAGTGAGGTCCGGTAACAGAGAATATGGCTTCATGTCAGCAGAGAATCAGTCTTCATGTCATAGCAGAGAATCATGCTTCACGTCACCCAACACTGGAACAGTCCATTGTCAGATATTTAGGCCCAGGCACCCAGCCAGAGGAGAGAGGTCCCGTAACAGAGAATCTGGCTTCATGTCAGCAGAGAATCAGTCTTCATGTCATAGCAGAGAATCATGCTTCACGTCACCCAACCCTGGAACAGTCCATCGTCAGATATTTAGGCCCAGGAACCCAGGCAGAGTAGAGAGGTCCTGTAACAGAGAATCTGGCTTCATGTCCGAAGAGAATCAGTCTTCATGTCATAGCAGAGAATCATGTTTTACATCACCCAACCCTGGAACAGTCCATTGTCAGATATTTAGGCCCAGGCACCCAGGCAGAGGAGAGAGGTCCTGTAACAGAGAATCTGGCTTCATGTCAGCAGAGAATCAGTCTTCATGTCATAGCAGAGAATCATGCTTCACGTCACCCAACACTGGAACAGTCCATTGTCAGATATTTAGGCCCCGGCATCCAGGCAGAGGAGAGAGGTCCCATAACAGAGAATCTGGCTTCATGTCAGCAGAGTATCAGTCTTCATGTCATGGCAGAGAATCATGCTTCACGTCACCCAACACTGGAACAGTCCATTGTCAGATATTTAGGCCCCGGCATCCAGGCAGAGGAGAGAGGTCCCGTAACAGAGAATCTGGCTTCATGTCAGCAGAGAATCAATCTTCATGTCATAGCAGAGAATCATGCTTCACGTCACCCAACACTGGAACAGTCCATTGTCAGATATTTAGGCCCAGGCACCCAGCCAGAGGAGAGAGGTCCCGTGACAGAGAATCTGGCTTCATGTCAGCAGAGAATCAGTCTTCATGTCATAGCAGAGAATCATGCTTCACGTCACCCAACACTGGAACAGTCCATTGTCAGATATTTAGGCCCAGGCACCCAGCCAGAGGAGAGAGGTCCCGTGACAGAGAATCTGGCTTCATGTCAGCAGAGAATCAGTCTTCATGTCATAGCAGAGAATCATGCTTCACGTCACCCAACCCTGGAACAGTCCATCGTCAGATATTTAGGCCCAGGAACCCAGGCAGAGTAGAGAGGTCCTGTAACAGAGAATCTGGCTTCATGTCCGAAGAGAATCAGTCTTCATGTCATAGCAGAGAATCATGTTTTACATCACCCAACCCTGGAACAGTCCATTGTCAGATATTTAGGCCCAGGCACCCAGGCAGAGGAGAGAGGTCCTGTAACAGAGAATCTGGCTTCATGTCAGCAGAGAATCAGTCTTCATGTCATAGCAGAGAATCATGCTTCACGTCACCCAACACTGGAACAGTCCATTGTCAGATATTTAGGCCCCGGCATCCAGGCAGAGGAGAGAGGTCCCGTAACAGAGAATCTGGCTTCATGTCAGCAGAGTATCAGTCTTCATGTCATGGCAGAGAATCATGCTTCACGTCACCCAACACTGGAACAGTCCATTGTCAGATATTTAGGCCCCGGCATCCAGGCAGAGGAGAGAGGTCCCGTAACAGAGAATCTGGCTTCATGTCAGCAGAGAATCAATCTTCATGTCATAGCAGAGAATCATGCTTCACGTCACCCAACACTGGAACAGTCCATTGTCAGATATTTAGGCCCAGGCACCCAGGCAGAGGAGAGAGGTCCCGTAGCAGAGAATCTGGCTTCATGTCAGCAGAGAATCAGTCTTCATGTCATAGCAGAGAATCATGCTTTACGTCACCCAACACTGGAACAGTCCATTGTAAGATATTTAGGCCCAGGCACCCAGGCAGAGGAGAGAGGTCCCGTAACAGAGAATCTGGCTTCATGTCAGCAGAGAATCAGTCTTCATGTCATAGCAGAGAATCATGCTTCACGTCACCCAACATTGGAAAAGTCCATTGTCATATATTTAGGCCCCGGCACCCAGACAGAGGGGAGGTTCATTCAACTTTGGGTTGCCCCGCAATATAATGGTAAAATGAAAATAAAAATAGGATTGAATGAGGAAGTGCCCTGGAGTACAATAATATATGGTTATGGGGAGGTAGTTAATGTCTAATCTGCACAAGGAATGGACAGGTCCTGTGGGATCCATGCCTGGTTCATTTTTATGAACGTCAGCTTGTCCACTTTGGCTGTAGACAGGCGGCTGCGTTTGTCTGTAATGACGCCCCCTGCCATGCTGAATACACGTTCAGACAAAACGCTGGCCGCCGGGCAGGCCAGCACCTCCAAGGCATAAAAGGCTATCTCTGGCCACGTGGACAATTTAGAGACCCAGAAGTTGAATGGGGCCGAACCATCAGTCAGTACGTGGAGGGGTGTGCACACGTACTGTTCCACCATGTTAGTGAAATGTTTCCTCCTGCTAACACGTTGCGTATCAGGTGGTGGTGCAGTTAGCTGTGGCGTGTTGACAAAACTTTTCCACATCTCTGCCATGCTAACCCTGCCCTCAGAGGAGCTGGCCGTGACACAGCTGCCTTGGCGACCTCTTGCTCCTCCTCTGCCTTGGCTTTGGGCTTCCACTTGTTCCCCTGTGACATTTGGGAATGCTCTCAGTAGCGTGTCTACCAACATGCGCTTGTACTCGCGCATCTTCCTATCACGCTCCAGTGCAGGAAGTAAGGTGGGCACATTGTCTTTGTACCGTGGATCCAGCAGGGTGGCAACCCAGTAGTCCGCACACGTTAAAATGTGGGCAACTCTGCTGTCATTGCGCAGGCACTGCAGCATGTAGTCGCTCATGTGTGCCAGGCTGCCCAGAGGTAAGGACAAGCTGTCCTCTGTGGGAGGCGTATCGTCATCGTCCTGCCTTTCCCCCCAGCCACGCACCAGTGATGGGCCCGAGCTGCGTTGGGTCCAACCCCGCTGTGACCATGCTTCATCCTCATCCTCCTCCACCTCCTCCTCATCCTCGTCCTCCTCGTCCTCCAGTAGTGGGCCCTGGCTGGCCAAATTTGTACCTGGCCTCTGCTGTTGCAAAAAACCTCCCTCTGAGTCTCTTCGAAGAGACTGGCCTGAAAGTGCTAAAAATGACCTCTCTTCCTCCTCCTCCTCCTCCTCCTGGGCCACCTCCTCTTCCATCATCACCCTAAGTGTTTTCTCAAGGAGACATAGAAGTGGTATTGTAACGCTGATAACGGCGTCATCGCCACTGGCCATGTTGGTGGAGTACTCGAAACAGCGCAACAGGGCACACAGGTCTCACATGGAGGCCCAGTCATTGGTGGTGAAGTGGTGCTGTTCCGCAGTGCGACTGACCCGTGCGTGCTGCAGCTGAAACTCAACTATGGCCTGCTGCTGCTCGCACAGTCTGTCCAGCATGTGCAAGGTGGAGTTCCACCTGGTGGGCACGTAGCATATGAGGCGGTGAGTGGGAAGGCCGAAGTTACGCTGTAGCGCAGACAGGCGAGCAGCGGCAGGATGTTAACGCCGGAAGCGTGAACAGACGGTGTCACTACCAGAGCTTTGAGACGTTCTCACAGTTCTGTTTCTCCACCCCTGTAATGATGTCACTACTAGAGCTTGGAGGAGTTCCCTCTGCCCTGTTTCTCTGCCTCTGTCATGAGGTCTTTACTTTCTGTTTCCTTCTTCCCAGCTGTCTCTCCTGTGTTTGATTTCGCTGTCTTTAAATCACCCCTCCTCCTTTGTAGAGGTGCGGATTATACTTTTCATTTGAGCTGTACCTCTCGTTTGAGTATCTTCACCTGTGTGATATCTTTTCACAGGATCTGTGTTCTGCTGAAGCAAGTACTTCGGATATTGTCTGCTGACTTCGGATCTGTTTTCACTGCAGCCGCACCTCCTTCAGTTAAGTGTTCAGACATTGTGTGTTTCTGTTTCTTTGCTGACCGGATCCGAGGCAACCCCGGTTCTGTCCATATACTGAGCAGGGCACCGGTGGCCGTGCCCCTTCCACTATTGTAGGGGTTTCAGTGGTCATCAGTCTAAGGTACACGGGCATGTCTCGATCCACCATATGGATCCGGACATGTGCATAGCAGCTTAGGGAGAGCTTTTAGGGTCTGACAGGGGTCACCCTTTATCCTCCCTAGTTTGGGTCCGGTCAGTTGCTATTCACTGTGTGTTGCTCACTTACAGCCGTGACAGACGGCCCGCACTTTATGCAGCAGCTCTGACATGTCGGGGTAGTTGTGAATGAACTTCTGCACCACCAAATTTAGCACATGCGCCAGGCAAGGAATGTGCGTCAAACCGGCTAGTCCCAGAGCTGCAACGAGATTTCGCCCATTATCGCATACCACCAGGCCGGGCTTGAGGCTCACCGGCAGCAACCACTCGTCGGTCTGTTGTTCTATACCCCGCCACAACTCCTGTGCGGTGTGGGGCCTGTCCCCCAAACATATGAGTTTCAGAATGGCCTGCTGACGTTTACCCCGGGCTGTGCTGAAGTTGGTGGTGAAGGTGTGTGGCTGACTGGATGAGCAAGTGGAAGAAGAGGAGGAGGAAGCCGAGTAGGAGGAGGAGGCAACAGGAAGCAAAGAATGTTGCCCTGCGATCCTTGGCGGCGGAAGGACGTGCGCTAAACAGCTCTCCGCCTGGGGCCCAGCCGCCACTACATTTACCCAGTGTGCAGTTAGGGAGATATAGCATCCCAGGCCGTGCTTACTGGTCCACGTATCTGTAGTTAGGTGGACCTTGCCACAGATGGCGTTGCGCAGTGCACACTTGATTTTATCGGATACTTGGTTGTGCAGGGAAGGCACGGCTCTCTTGGAGAAGTAGTGGCGGCTGGGAACAACATACTGTGGGACAGCAAGCGACATGAGCTGTTTGAAGCTGTCTGTGTCCACCAGCCTAAATGACAGCATTTCATAGGCCAGTAGTTTAGAAATGCTGGCATTCAGGGCCAGGGATCGAGGGTGGCTAGGTGGGAATTTACGCTTTCTCTCAAATGTTTGTGAGATGGAGAGCTGAACGCTGCCGTGTGACATGGTTGAGATGCTTGGTGACGGAGGTGGTGGTGTTGGTGGTACATCCTCTGTTTGCTGGATGGCAGGTGCCAACGTTCCTCCAGAGGCGGAGGAAGAGGCCGAGGCGGCAGCAGCAGAAGAGGCCGAGGCGGCAGCAGCAGAAGAGGTAGCAGGGGAAGCCTGAGTGACTTCCTTGTTTTTAAGGTGTTTACTCCACTGCAGTTCATGCTTTGCATGCAGGTGCCTGGTCATGCAGGTTGTGCTAAGGTTCAGAACATTAATGCCTCGCTTCAGGCTCTGATGGCACAGCGTGCAAACCACTCGGGTCTTGTCGTCAGCACATTGTTTGAAGAAGTGCCATGCCAGGGAACTCCTTGAAGCTGCCTTTGGGGTGCTCGGTCCCATATGGCGGTGGTCAGTAGCATGGGAGTCTCTTGGCGGCGGGTGTTCTGCTTTTGCCCACTGCTCCCTCTTTTGCTACGCTGTTGGCTCGGTCTCACCACTGCCTCTTCCTCCGAACTGTGAAAGTCAGTGGCACGACCTTCATTCCATGTGGGGTCTAGGGCCTCATCGTCCCCTGCATCATCTTCCACCCAGTCTTGATCCCTGACCTCCTGTTCAGTCTGCACACTGCAGAAAGACGCAGCAGTTGGCACCTGTGTTTTTTCATCATCAGAGACGTGCTGAGGTGGTATTCCCATGTCCTCATCATCAGGAAACATAAGTGGTTGTGCGTCAGTGCATTCTATGTCTTCCACCGCTGGGGAAGGGCTAGGTGGATGGCCTTGGGAAACCCTGCCAGCGGAGTCTTCAAACAGCATAAGAGACTGCTGCATAACTTGAGGCTCAGACAGTTTCCCTGGTATGCATGGGGGTGATGTGACAGACTGATGGGCTTGGTTTTCAGGCGCCATCTGTGCGCTTTCTGCAGAAGACTGGGTGGGAGATAATGTGAAAGTGCTGGATCCACTGTCGGCCACCCAATTGACTAATGCCTGTACCTGCTCAGGCCTTACCATCCTTAGAACGGCATTGGGTCCCACCATTGGGTCCCACCAAATATCGCTGTAAATTATGGCGGCTACTGGGACCTGAGGTAGTTGGTACACTAGGACGTGTGGCTGTGGCAGAACGGCCACGTCCTCTCCCAGCACCAGAGGGTCCACTAACACCACAACGACCATGTCCGCGTCCGCGTCCCTTACTAGATGTTTTCCTCATTGTTACCGTTCACCACAATAAGAAAAATATTATTTGGCCCAATGTATTGAATTCAAATTCAGGCCTTTTTTTAAAGACACCTAACACTATCTGGCTATCTATTTAGGTACCAAAATTATACCGCCACTTAGAGTACATATGTAGTGGTATCCATTTACACCCAAATATAACGGATGAATTTTGTAAACTGGGATTCATTAAAACATAACCTTTACTTGGTTATTTAAAATATTTCACACTAGGTGAGAGACGACAATAACAACAACAAATAACCTCCACTATATCACATCAATTACCAGTGAATACGTGAAAAAAGGGTGGATCTCACCTCATCCGAGCAGGATCCACAACCGTGGAGGGGGGACCTGGCAGTTGGTGGTGCCTGTGACCGGTGTGACCGGGGTGCTGATGTCGTGATGGCAGTATATCCACTCCTACTTTACCCTATTATGGCTTTCCTGCCTTCCTAGGGTTAGGGGGCTGATCTTATAGCCTGCCTAACACACATGGAGCACCCGCCCTGACAGGGGCGACCCCACACCGAACCTTTCCCTCGGTCTAGTATTCTATAAAGCCCTATTACAATGCCCTACATGCCATGTTTCTGTCTTTCGTTACAGACATCATCAGGGGACTTCACACGTATTCAAGGGCAACTACAAATAAAATTACAGACATACACTCAGTATGGGTCACATATACTTTTGAGTACTGCATATACAATCACTTATGGATCAGCTCAGTGCACTTACTCAAGATCAAGGTGGTTTTAGCCTCCAATCATCAGGATAGTGGGTGAATCTTATCCTCTCTGGAACATGGGAAGTGTCCCATGTCAGTCCATTTCTCACCCCAAATAACAGTGATTTGGGTGAGCAATGAGTAGTTGTTACTTGCCTCCTCTTATACCTCTCCTCCCGGTGAGTGTACGCGCCCCTTGATTATTTGTCTCACCTGTCCGGATCCATTGGAAAGCATGTTGCTCGATGTGGAACGCACGCCGCTTGCGTGCGTTCCACCGGACCGGAAGTTCAAATCACATGGTGCGGGCTAACCAGAAGTGATGTAAGAGCCTGCGTCTGAGCGTTGCTCGTTGCATAGCAACCTCTAGGCTCAGAGCGCCCGGCCCAATCGCAAGGCAATTGATGACTTGACTTCTCTTTAAATATGCACAATCGCATTCCGGATTTAAAATTGGCAGGACCGCCCAACACACGCCGCATTACTCAGAATACCTGACGTCAGTTAGGTCATGGACATCGATATATATTTACTCGATGTATTTTTACTCGAGTCAGGGCTCTAGCATATTAAATACAGTTGGCCCCGTTAATGTTCTGGCCGGGTTCACCATCGGATCCTGCACGCTCATGTTTAAGAGCACGCAAGATCCAAGAGCCAGGCTGCAACATCACTGTTTCAGATCTGTCTAGGTCCACCATCAGATCACATACGCTCACATTTGTATACGGGAGCATATGACGTCCAAGGGGGACCCAGCCAGACTACATCCTTTTCTTGCGACTTGACTCATAAAAAACAGCAACAATTCTGTTGTTCATTTAAACCAGACGGGTGAACCGTTCTGAGATAGAAGATCCATTTCGCTTTGCATTGTAGGATCCTCCTATCGAAGTCACCCCGTCTCATTATTGGTTTAATTTGTTCAATTCCCATAAAGGAAAGGCAATCAAGTCTACCATCATGTTCGGTGTTCACATGTCGTGCCACCGATGTATCTCTGCCGTTCCTTACATCACTCAAATGCTCTCCAATTCTTCTCCTCAGTTCTCTACCTGTCTTCCCCACATATTCTTTTCCACATTCGCATGTGATTTTATAGACTAGTCCTGTACTTCTACAGTTAATGATGTCCTTGATTGTATATATTTTGCCGGTATTATTACTTCTAAATGACCTTGCTTTGGTCATAAAGGGACACGCCACACACCTTCCGCATTTAAAGTTGCCACTAATACCTCTCTCAAGCCATGTTTTTTTCTAGGGTACTGGTGTGTAGTGGCTATGCACCATCATGTCCCGGATGCTTCTACCGCATCTATACGTGATGCTAGGGCGCCCCTTTAACGCTTTGCAGATGTCAGGGTCCATTAAAAGCACATGCCAATGTTTAGATATGATGTCTCTAATTGCCGAGGAACACCCATTGTATGTGCTAATGAAGTGGATCTCCCTAGTTTCACTAGAACTGCTATAAGTGGGAAGTATCTGTTGGTGGAGCCAATAGAGACGCTCTATCTTTATTCAGGGCCATCCGGTATGCCGGTGTCAATACACCTGCTGGATATCCACGATCCAAAAAACGATTTTTTAGGTCGCCCGCTTGTTTGATGAACTCTGAGCGCCTGGAGCAGTTCCTCCTTAGTCGTAAATATTGACCTCTCGGTATTCCCTTCCTGAGGGGATACGGATGACTACTTTCCCATCGCAGGAGGGAATTTGTTGAGGTGGGCTTACGAAATATGGAAGTCTCAAGACAGCCCAGGTTGTTAATGCTCACTCTGATGTCAAGAAAGGGAAGTTTTGATAAGTCACATTCGGATGTGAAATGGAGACCTATCTCGTTCTGGTTCAATTGTTGAACCCAAGACGAGAAAGTCTCCATACTTCCCTTCCAGATAACGAAGACATCATCTATGAAACGCGCCCACTTTTGGACGCACTGTAACTCGATTGTGGACTCGTCCCTGAATACTATAGTGTTTTCCCACCAGCCCAGGA
Source organism: Bufo gargarizans (assembly GCF_014858855.1). Classification (NCBI taxonomy): domain Eukaryota; kingdom Metazoa; phylum Chordata; class Amphibia; order Anura; family Bufonidae; genus Bufo; species Bufo gargarizans. Next base: position 511,016,703 of record NC_058082.1, on the reverse strand, counting down.
ACAAATTGGCATACGATGGGGCGCAGGGGCTCCCCATCGCAGTGCACCTGAGCTGGTGGAAAAAAACGCCCATTAAATAGGAAGTAGTTTCTTGTCAGTGAGAATTCCAGCAGTTCTAATACAAAGGCACTGTGTGCCTGGAAATGTCTCCCCCTTGACCACAGGATATAAACCCCATTTATGTGGGATAGATGAGTATAGTGCTTCGACGTCTACACTCCCACGTATGCAGTTCTCGTCTAACCTTATACCATCTATCTGTCTAAGGAGGTCCCCGGTGTCTTTTACATGGGATGATAGGGAAAGGACAAATGGTGCCAGGATCTTGTCTATGTACACCCCTAGATTTTCTTTCCCCTATCGAATACTCCACTCTATACACCAGCTATACAGGTCCTTCTAAAAAAAATTGCATATTGTGATAAAGTTCACTATTTTCTGTAATGTACTGATAAACATTAGACTTTCATATATTTTAGATTCATTACACACCAACTGAAGTAGTTCAAGCCTTTTATTGTTTTAATATTGATGATTTTGGCATACAGCTCATGAAAACCCAAAATTCCTATCTAAAAAAATTTGCATATCATGAAAAGGTTCTCTAAATGAGCTATTAACCTAATCATCTGAATCAACTAATTAACTCTAAACACCTGCAAAAGATTCCTGAGGCTTTTAAAAACTCCCAGCCTGGTTCATTACTCAAAACCGCAATCATGGGTAGGACTGCCGACCTGACTGCTGTCCAGAAGGCCATCATTGACACCCTCAAGCAAGAGGGTAAGACACAGAAAGAAATTTCTGACTGAATAGGCTGTTCCCAGAGTGCTGTATCAAGGCACCTCAGTGTGGCAGAAAACGCTGCACAACGAGAAGAGGTGACCGGACCCTGAGGAAGATTGTGGAGAAGGACCGATTCCAGACCTTGGGGGACCTGCGGAAGCAGTGGACTGAGTCTGGAGTAGAAACATCCAGAGCCACAGTGTACAGGCGTGTGCAGGAAATGGGCTACAGGTGCCGCATTCCCCAGGTCAAGCCACTTTTGAACCAGAAACAGCGGCAGAAGCGCCTGACCTGGGCTACAGAGAAGCAGCACTGGACTGTTGCATGTAATTCGGAAATCAAGGTGCCAGAGTCTGGAGGAAGACTGGGGAGAGGGAAATGCCAAAATGCCTGAAGTCCAGTGTCAAGTACCCACAGTCAGTGATGGTCTGGGGTGCCATGTCAGCTGCTGGTGTTGGTCCACTGTGTTTTATCAAGGGCAGGGTCAATGCAGCTAGCTATCAGGAGATTTTGGAGCACTTCATGCTTCCATCTGCTGAAAAGCTTTATGGAGATGAAGATTTCATTTTTCAGCACGACCTGGCACCTGCTCACAGTGCCAAAACCTGGCACCTGCTCAATGCCCGATACGATCGGGCACCCTTTCAATGGCTCATAGCCTTTGTGTACATTGGGAAGACTATAAAAAGTGGCAATTTGAGGATGTTCTGGGTACATAAATTCAAATTCTTCTTGACTAATGAGTTTGGCAAGTTTTGCCCTATCTAATATGCCTTTTAGTTCTTTTTTGTAGACGGGGGTCGGGTCGCTCTGTAGGATTTCGTAACAATCCCGTGGAGCCAATAAGCTCTCACACATCGCTTCATAGTTTTTGTACTAAGGATGACTATGTTACCACCTTTGTCCGATGGCTTAATGACGATACTTTTGTTTTTGGACAAATCATCAAGTGCAGACAGTTCATCCCTAGTACAATTTTGGGGTGCCGAGTACAGGTGGGTGGTTTCCAAGTCTTTGCTGACTAGTTTAAGAAATACGTCCACGCAGTTTGTTTCTCCTATGGGTGGTGCCCTCTTACTCTTATTTTTAAAGGATGTAAATGGTCCTTCACCTAACGTCGGTTCATTAGCCGCTGTCAAGCTTTCCAGCAGTTTTACGTCAGATATCATGTCTCTAGGAATTCCCATTTCTGCGCTTTGTTTTTTCTCAATATTGCAAAAATGTTTGTACCAGCGCAGTTTACGTGTAAAGGTGTACAAGGAACAGATAGTTTCTTGGTGGGAAGTCCAGAGTCTTGAACACTATTTAGAGCATAATATTGTTCCGCGCAATCTACGGATTAATCTGACCCCTGCATCTCGGTGTAGAAATGCCTCCCTGATGAGCAAATGGGAGTCTGAGGCCACTAGTAGCTCATTAAGGTTTATGAGATTACTAACTGAACAGGAACGGCAAACCCTTGCAGGACTCGAGATTAAGTTACGAGTAGAGTTGAGCGAACACCTGGATGTTCGGGTTCGAGAAGTTCGGCCGAACTTCGCAAAGATGTTCGGGTTCGGGATCCGAACCCGATCCGAACTTCGTCCCGAACCCGAACCCCATTGAAGTCAATGGGGACCCGAACTTTTCGGTACTAAAAAGGCTGTAAAACAGTAAAGGAAAGGGCTAGAGGGCTGCGAAAGGCAGCAACATGTAGGTAAATCCCCTGCAAACAAATGTGGATAGGGAAATGAATTAAAATAAAAATTAAATAAATAAAAATTAACCAAAATCAATTGGAGAGAGGTCCCATAGCAGAGAATCTGGCTTCACGTCACCCACCACTGGAACAGTCCATTCTCAGATATTTAGGCCCCGGCACCCAGGCAGAGGAGAGAGGTCCCGTAACAGAGAATCTGTCTTCATGTCAGCAGAGAATCAGTCTGCATGTCATAGCAGAGAATCAGGCTTCACGTCAGCCACCACTGCAACAGTCCATTGTCATAAATTTAGGCCCAGCACCCAGGCAGAGGAGAGAGGTCCCATAACAGACAATCTGGCTTCATGTCAGCAGAGAATCAGTCTGCATGTCATAGCAGAGAATCAGGCTTCACGTCAGCCACCACTGCAACAGTCCATTTTCATAAATTTAGGCCAAGCACCCAGGCAGAGGAGAGAGGTCCCGTAACAGACAATCTGGCTTCATGTCAGCAGAGAATCAGTCTTCATATCATAGCAGAGAATCAGGCTTCACGTCAGCCACCAATGCAACAGTCCATTGTCAGATATTTAGGCCCAGCACCCAGGCAGAGGAGAGAGGTCCCGTAACAGACAATCAGGCTTCACGTCAGCCACCAGTGCAACAGTCCATTGGCATATATTTAGGCCCAGCACCCAGGCAGAGGAGAGAGGTCCCGTAACAGAGAATCTGGTTTCATGTCAGCAGAGAATCAGTCTGCATGTCATGGCAGAGAATCAGGCGTCACGTCAGCCACCACTGCAACAGTCCATTTTCATAAATTTAGGCCAAGCACCCAGGCAGAGGAGAGAGGTCCCGTAACAGACAATCTGGCTTCATGTCAGCAGAGAATCAGTCTTCATATCATAGCAGAGAATCAGGCTTCACGTCACCCACCACTGTAACAGTCCATTTTCATAAATTTAGGCCCAGCACCCAGGCAGAGGAGAGAGGTCCCGTAACAGACAATCTGGCTTCATGTCAGCAGAGAATCAGTCTGCATGTCATAGCAGAGAATCAGGCTTCACGTCAGCCACCACTGCAACACTCCATTTTCATAAATTTAGGCCAAGCACCCAGGCAGAGGAGAGAGGTCCCGTAACAGACAATCTGGCTTCATGTCAGCAGAGAATCAGTCTTCATATCATAGCAGAGAATCAGACTTCACGTCACCCACCACTGTAAGAGTCCATTTTCATAAATTTAGACCCAGCACCCAGGCAGAGGAGAGAGGTCCCGTAACAGACAATCAGGCTTCACGTCAGCCACCAGTGCAACAGTCCATTGGCATATATTTAGGCCCAGCACCCAGGCAGAGGAGAGAGGTCCCGTAACAGAGAATCTGGCTTCATGTCAGCAGAGAATTAGTCTGCATGTCATAGCAGAGAATCAGGCTTCACGTCACCCAACATTGGAACAGTCCATTGGCATATATTTAGGCCCCGGCACCCAGACAGAGGAGAGGTTCAATCAAATTTGGGTAGCCTCGCAATATAATGGTAAAATTAAAATAAAAATAGGATTGAATGAGGAAGTGCCTTGGAGTACAATAATATATGGTTAAGGGGAGGTAGTTAATGTCTAATCTGGACAAGGGACGGACAGGTCCTGTGGGATCCATGCCTGGTTCATTTTTTTGAACGTCAGCTTGTCCACATTGGCTGTAGGCAGGCGGCTGCGTTTGTCTGTAATGACACCCCCTGCCGTGCTGAATACACGTTCAGACAAAACGCTGGCCGCCGGGCAGGCCAGCACCTCCAAGGCATAAAAGGCTAGCTCTGGCCACGTGGACAATTTAGAGACCCAGTAGTTGAATGGGGCCGAACCATCAGTCAGTACGTGGAGGGGTGTGCACAGGTACTGTTCCACCATGTTAGTGAAATGTTGCCTCCTGCTAACACGTTGCGTATCAGGTGGTGGTGCAGTTAGCTGTGGCGTGTTGACAAAACTTTTCCACATCTCTGCCATGCTAACCCTGCCCTCAGAGGAGCTGGCCGTGACACAGCTGCCCTGGTGACCTCTTGCTCCTCCTCTGCCTTGGCCTTGGGCTTCCACTTGTTCCCCTGTGACATTTGGGAATTCTCTCAGTAGCGCGTCTACCAACGTGCGCTTGTACTCGCGCATCTTCCTATCACGCTCCAGTGCAGGAAGTAAGGTGGGCACATTGTCTTTGTAGCGTGGATCCAGCAGGGTGGCAACCCAGTAGTCCGCACAGGTTAAAATGTGGGCAACTCTGCTGTCGTTGCGCAGGCACTGCAGCATGTAGTCGCTCATGTGTGCCAGGCTTCCCAGGGGTAAGGACAAGCTGTCCTCTGTGGGAGGCGTATCGTCATCGTCCTGCCTTTCCCCCCAGCCACGCACCAGTGATGGACCCGAGCTGCGTTGGGTGCCACCCCGCTGTGACCATGCTTCATCCTCATCCTCCTCCACCTCCTCCTCATCCTCGTCCTCCTCGTCCTCCAGTAGTGGGCCCTGGCTGGCCACATTTGTACCTGGCCTCTGCTGTTGCCAAAAACCTCCCTCTGAGTCACTTCGAAGAGACTGGCCTGAAAGTGCTAAAAATGACCCCTCTTCCTCCTCCTCCTCCTCCTCCTCCTGGGCCACCTCCTCCTCCTGGGCCACCTCCTCTTCCATCATCGCCCTAAGTGTTTTCTCAAGGAGACATAGAAGTGGTATTGTAACGCTGATAACGGTGTCATCGCCACTGGCCATGTTGGTGGAGTACTCGAAACAGCGCAACAGGGCACACAGGTCTCGCATGGAGGCCCAGTCATTGGTGGTGAAGTAGTGCTGTTCTGTAGTGCGACTGACCCGTGCGTGCTGCAGCTGAAACTCCACTATGGCCTGCTGCTGCTCGCACAGTCTGTCCAGCATGTGCAAGGTGGAGTTCCACCTGGTGGGCACGTCGCATATGAGGCGGTGAGCGGGAAGGCCGAAGTTACGCTGTAGCGCAGACAGGCAAGCAGCAGCAGGATGTGAACGCCGGAAGCGCGAACAGACGGCCCGCACTTTATGCAGCAGCTCTGACATGTCGGGGTAGTTGTGAATGAACTTCTGCACCACCAAATTCAGCACATGCGCCAAGCTAGGGATGTGCGTCAAACTGGCTAGTCCCAGAGCTGCAACGAGATTTCGCCCATTATCACACACCACCAGGCCAGGCTTGAGGCTCACCGGCAGCAACCACTCGTCGGTCTGTTGTTCTATACCCTGCCACAACTCCTGTGCGGTGTGGGGCCTGTCCCCCAAACATATGAGTTTCAGAATGGCCTGCTGACGTTTACCCCGGGCTGTGCTGAAGTTGGTGGTGAAGGTGTGTGGCTGACTAGATGAGCAGGTGGAAGAAGAGGAGGAGGAAGTCGAGTAGGAGGAGGTGGCAACAGGAGGCAAAGAATGTTGCCCTGTGATCCTTGGCGGCGGAAGGACGTGCGCCAAACAGCTCTCCGCCTGGGGCCCAGCTGCCACTACATTTACCCAGTGTGCAGTTAGGGAGATATAGCGTCCCTGGCCGTGCTTACTGGTCCACGTATCTGTGGTTAGGTGGACCTTGCCACAGATGGCGTTGTGCAGTGCACACTTGATTTTATCGGATACTTGGTTGTGCAGGGAAGGCACGGCTCTCTTGGAGAAGTAGTGCCGGCTGGAAACAACATACTGTGGGACAGCAAGCGACATGAGCTGTTTGAAGCTGTCTGTGTCCACCAGCCTAAATGACAGCATTTCATAGGCCAGTAGTTTAGAAATGCTGGCATTCAGGGCCAGGGATCGAGGGTGGCTAGGTGGGAATTTACGCTTTCTCTCAAATGTTTGTGAGATGGAGAGCTGAACGCTGCCGTGTGACATGGTTGAGATGCTTGGTGACGGAGGTGGTGGTGGTGTTGGTGGTACATCCCCTGTTTGCTGGGCGGCAGGTGCCAACGTTCCTCCAGAGGCGGAGGAAGAGGCCGAGGCGGCAGCAGCAGAAGAGGCCGAGGCGGCAGCAGCAGAAGAGGTAGCAGGGGGAGCCTGAGTGACTTCCTTGGTTTTAAGGTGTTTACTCCACTGCAGTTCATGCTTTGCATGCAGGTGCCTGGTCATGCAGGTTGTGCTCAGGTTCAGAACGTTAATGCCTCGCTTCAGGCTCTGATGGCACAGCGTGCAAACCACTCGGGTCTTGTCGTCAGCACATTGTTTGAAGAAGTGCCATGCCAGGGAACTCCTTGAAGCTGCCTTTGGGGTGCTCGGTCCCAGATGGCGGCGGTCAGTAGCAGGCGGAGTCTCTTGGCGGCGGGTGTTCTGCTTTTGCCCACTGCTCCCTCTTTTGCTACGCTGTTGGCTCGGTCTCACCACTGCCTCTTCCTCCGAACTGTGAAAGTCAGTGGCACGACCTTCATTCCATGTGGGGTCTAGGACCTCATCGTCCCCTGCATCGTCTTCCACCCAGTCTTGATCCCTGACCTCCTGTTCAGTCTGCACACTGCAGAAAGACGCAGCAGTTGGCACCTGTGTTTCGTCATCATCAGAGACATGCTGAGGTGGTATTCCCATGTCCTCATCATCAGGAAACATAAGTGGTTGTGCGTCAGTGCATTCTATGTCTTTCACCGCTGGGGAAGGGCTAGGTGGATGCCCTTGGGAAACCCTCCAGCGGAGTCTTCAAACAGCATAAGAAACTGCTGCATAACTTGAGGCTGAGACAGTTTCCCTGGTATGCATGGGGGTGATGTGACAGACTGATGGGGTTGGTTTTCAGGCGCCATCTGTGCGCTTTCTGCAGAAGACTGGGTGGGAGATAATGTGAACGTGCTGGATCCACTGTCGGCCACCCAATTGACTAATGCCTGTACCTGCTCAGGCCTTACCATCCTTAGAACGGCATTGGGCCCCACCATATATCGCTGTAAATTCTGGCGGCTACTGGGACCTGAGGTAGTTGGTAGACTAGGACGTGTAGATGTGGCATAACGGCCACGTCCTCTCCCAGCACCAGAGGGTCCACTAACACCACCACGACCATGTCCACGTCCGCGTCCCTTACTAGATTTTTTCCTCATTGTTATCGTTCACCACAACAACAAAAATATTATTTGGCCCAATGTATTGTATTCAAATTCAGCTGAATATAAATTTGAGGCCTAGTATTTAGGCGCTGGGTGACCGATACTGATTTACTGACAGAATTAGACTTGGAAATGCACAGTAGCGTGTGTGTGAAGTTATTCTGAATGACCCTATGTGCACCTTGAATATTATATACCCTTTTAGGGATAGATTTCAAATAGCTCTGATATAGCAGAAACCACTAAATTATGAAATTGCTAAATTGGGAATTGTATTTCAACCCAGAACAAAAAATGTGCTTTGACGGACACTAAATAACTTGCCCAGCCAGAACAGTACAGTGGTAACGACAGATTTAGCGGGATATAAATTTGAGGCCTAGTATTTAGGCGCTGGTTGACCGGTATGGATTTACTGACAGAATTAGACTGGGATATGGCCAAAAAATAACCACACTATTGCTGGTTAAATGCACTTGGTGTGACAGCTTGACCAACCACACTACTGAGGGTTAAATGCACTTGGTGACAGGCGCAGCTTGCCCCTGATGTAGTATATGGCCAAAAAATGAACAGACTATTGCTGGTTAAATGCACTTGGTGTGACAGCTTGACCAACCACACTACTGAGAGTTAAATGCACTTGGTGACGGGCGCAGCTTGCCCCTGATGTAGTATATAGCCAAAAATGAACAGACTATTGCTGGTTAAATGCACTTGGTGTGACAGCTTGACCAACCACACTACTGAGGGTTAAATGCACTTGGTGACAGGCGCAGCTTGCCCCTGATGTAGTATATGGCCAAAAAATAAACAGACTATTGCTGGTTAAATGCACTTGGTGTGACAGCTTGACCAACCACACTACTGAGGGTTAAATGCACTTGGTGACAGGCGCAGCTTGCCCCTGATGTAGTATATGGCCAAAAAATAAACATACTATTGCTGGTTAAATGCACTTGGTGTGACAGCTTCACCCTGATGTAGGCTTTAGCCAAATAACAACCACACCATTGAGGGTTAAATGCACTTGGTGACAGGCGCAGCTTGCCCCTGATGTAGTATATGGCCAAAAAATAAACAGACTATTGCTGGTTAAATGCACTTGGTGTGACAGCTTCACCCTGATGTAGGCTTTAGCCAAAAAACAACCACACCATTGAGGGTTAAATGCACTTAGTCGCAGCTTGTGCTGGCACACCACAAGACACAAAATGGCTGCCGATCACCCCAGAAAAAAAGTGACTGACAAACGGTCTGGGCAGCCTAAAAACAGTGAGCAATTGAGTATCAGCAGCTCAATGACCCACAGCTGCAGATCGATCAATAATCAAGTCCTTTGGAGGAGTTAATCTGCCTAATCTCGCCCTACTGTCGCAGCCGCAACCTCTCCCTACGCTAATCAGAGCAGAGTGACGGGCGGCGCTATGTGACTCCAGCTTAAATAGAGGCTGGGTCACATGGTGCTCTGGCCAATCACAGCCATGCCAATAGTAGGCATGGCTGTGACGGCCTCTTGGGGCAAGTAGTATGACGCTTGTTGATTGGCTGCTTTGCAGCCTTTCAAAAAGCGCCAAGAAAGCGTCAAAAAGCGCCAAGAAAGCGACGAACACCGAACCCGAACCCGGACTTTTACGAAAATGTCCGGGTTCGGGTCCGTGTCACGGACACCCCAAAATTCGGTACGAACCCGAACTATACAGTTCGAGTTCGCTCATCCCTAGTTACGAGACCAGATAGCAATTACACAGTCTTTTGCACAGGAAACGGATTTTGGGACAAAGGAGAAACAACTTCAGACCTCTCTAGATAAGTTCCAATACCATCTTAAGGAGGGAAAACACAAACAGTTTACACAGGATCTAGTGGATTTTAAAGAAAATAAAGTATATGGGCAAACAATTGAAAGAAGGAGAGTAACTGAAAGGGATACTGACATGTCATCAACTGAGACAGACCTGTCAGGATCAGAAAAAGAACAATATATAGGAAATCGAAAAAATCTAACGAAAGGTAGAGGTCGTGGCAAGAAAAACAACCGGGGGGGGACATTATAACAAGGCCGGACAAGGTTTTTTAGACCAGGGCTCGACATACCCCCTACGAAACCGAGTACCACAACAACCTCAGGGAGCAGCAACAGTGCTGGCCCCAAAATAATTAATTTATCTGACCATACTTTATCCACTACAGAAATTAAGGTCCTTGAGAAGGGTCTCTCCTTTGTCCCAACACCCAAATACAATTCATTTAAAACTGCTGTAGACTTAAATCTCTTTACGCGTAAACTGCGCTGGTACAAACATTTTTGCAATATTGAGAAAAAACTAAGCGCAGAAATGGGAATTCCTAGAGACATGATATCTGACGTAAAACTGCTGGAAAGCTTGACAGCGGCTAATGAACCGGCGTTAGGTGAAGGACCATTTACATCCTTTAAAAATAAGAGTAAGAGGGCACCACCCATAGGAGAAACAAACTGCGTGGACATATTTCTTAAACTAGTCAGCAAAGACTTGGAAACCACCCACCTGTACTCGGCACCCCAAAATTGTACTAGGGATGAACTGTCTGCACTTGATGATTTGTCCAAAAACAAAAGTATCGTCATTAAGCCATCGGACAAAGGTGGTAACATAGTCATCCTTAGTACAAAAAACTATGAAGAGATGTGTGAGAGCTTATTAGCTCCACGGGATTGTTACGAAATCCTACAGAGCGACCCGACCCCCGTCTACAAAAAAGAACTAAAAGGCATATTAGATAGGGCAAAACTTGCCAAACTCATTAGTCAAGAAGAATTTGATTTTATGTACCCAGAACATCCTCAAATTGCCACTTTTTATAGTCTTCCCAAAGTACACAAAGGCTATGAGCCATTGAAAGGGTGCCCGATCGTATCGGGCATTGATAGCCTTAGCCAAAATCTAGGGGTGTACATAGACAAGATCCTGGCACCATTTGTCCTTTCCCTATCATCCCATGTAAAAGACACCGGGGACCTCCTTAGACAGATAGATGGTATACAGTTAGATGAGGAACGCATACTTGGGAGTGTAGACGTCGAAGCACTATACTCATCTATCCCACATAAATGGGGTTTATATGCAGTATCATACTTCCTGTCGTCAAGGGGGAGACATTTCCAGGCACACAGTGCCTTTGTATTAGAACTGCTGGAATTCTCACTGACAAGAAACTACTTCCTATTTAATGGGCGTTTTTTCCACCAGCTCAGGGGCACTGCGATGGGGAGCCCCTGCGCCCCATCGTATGCCAATTTGTTCCTGGGCTGGTGGGAAAACACTATAGTATTCAGGGACGAGTCCACAATCGAGTTACAGTGCGTCCAAAAGTGGGCGCGTTTCATAGATGATGTCTTCGTTATCTGGAAGGGAAGTATGGAGACTTTCTCGTCTTGGGTTCAACAATTGAACCAGAACGAGATAGGTCTCCATTTCACATCAAAACCTCCCTTTCTTGACATCAGAGTGAGCATTAACAACCTGGGCTGTTTTGAGACTTCCATATTTCGTAAGCCCACCTCAACAAATTCCCTCCTGCGATGGGAAAGTAGCCATCCGTATCCCCTCAGGAAGGGAATACCGAGAGGTCAATACTTACGACTAAGGAGGAACTGCTCCAGGCGCTCAGAGTTCATCAAACAAGCGGGCGACCTAAAAATTTTTTGGGGGATCGTGGATATCCAGCAGGTGTATTGACACCGGCATACCGGATGGCCCTGAATAAGGATAGAGCGTCTCTATTGGCTCCACCAACAGATACCCCCACTTATAGCAGTTCTAGTGAAACTAGGGAGATCCACTTCATTAGCACATACAATGGGTGTTCCTCGGCAATTAGAGACATCATATCTAAACATTGGCATGTGCTTTTAATGGACCCTGACATCTGCAAAGCGCTAAAGGGGCGCCCTAGCATCACGTATAGACGCGGTAGAAGCATCCGGGACATGATGGTGCATAGCCACTACACACCAGTACCTCAGAAAAAAACATGGCTTGAGAGAGGTATTAGTGGCAACTTTAAATGCGGAAGGTGTGTGGCGTGTCCCTTTATGACCAAAGCAAGGTCATTTAGAAGTAATAATACCGGCAAAATATATACAATCAAGGACATCATTAACTGTAGAAGTACAGGACTAGTCTATAAAATCACATGCGAATGTGGAAAAGAATATGTGGGGAAGACAGGTAGAGAACTGAGGAGAAGAATTGGAGAGCATTTGAGTGATGTAAGGAACGGCAGAGATATATCGGTGGCACGACATGTGAACACCGAACATGATGGTAGACTTGATTGCCTTTCCTTTATGGGAATTGAACAAATTAAACCAGGAATGAGATGGGGTGACTTCGATAGGAGGATCCTACAATGCGAAGCGAAATGGATCTTCTATCTCAGAACGGTTCACCCGTCTGGTTTAAATGAACAACAGAATTCGCAAGAAAAGGATGTAGTCTGGCTGGGTCCCCCTTGGACGTCATATGCTCCCGTATACAAATGTGAGCGTATGTGATCTGATGGTGGACCTAGACAGATCTGAAATAGTGATGTTGCAGCCTGGCGGGTCCCCCCTTGGATCTTGCGTGCTCTTAAACATGAGCGTGCAGGATCCGATGGTGAACCCGGCCAGAACATTAACGGGGCCAACTGTATTTAATATGCTTGAGCCCTGACTCGAGCAAAAATACATCGAGTAAATATATATCGATGTCCATGACCTAACTGACGTCAGGTATTCTGAGTAATGCGGCGTGTGTTGGGCGGTACTGCCAATTTTAAATCCGGAATGCGATTGTGCATATTTATAGAGAAGGCAAGTCATCAATTGCCTTGCGATTGGGCCGGGCGCTCTGAGCCTAGAGGTTGCTATGCAACGAGCAACGCTCAGACGCAGGCTCTTACATCACTTCTGGTTAGCCCGCACCATGTGATTTGAACTTCCGGTCCGGTGGAACGCACCTGATGATTGGAGGCTAAAACCACCTTGATCTTGAGTAAGTGCACTGAGCTGATCCATAAGTGATTGTATATGCAGTACTCAAAAGTATATGTGACCCATACTGAGTGTATGTTTGTAATTTTATTTGTAGTTGCCCTTGAATACGTGTGAAGTCCCCTGATGATGTCTGTAACGAAAGACAGAAACATGGCATGTAGGGCATTGTAATAGGGCTTTATAGAATACTAGACCCATACCGAGGGAAAGGTTCGGTGTGGGTTCGCCCCTGTCGGGGCGGGTGCTCTATGTGTGGTAGGCAGGCTATAAGATCAGCCCCCTACCCCTAGGAAGGCAGGAAAGCCATAATAGGGTAAAGTAGGAGTGGATATACTGCCATCATGACATCAGCACCCCGGTCACACCGGTCACAGGCACCACCAACTGCCAGGACCCCCTCCACGGTTGTGGATCCTGCTCGGATGAGGTGAGATCCACCCTTTTTTCACGTATTCACTGGTAATTGATGTGATATAGTGGAAGTTATTTGTTGTTATTATTGTCGTCTCTCACCCAGTGTGAAATATTTTAAATGACCAAGTAAAGGTTATGTTTTAATGAATCCCAGTTCACAAAATTTATCCGCTATCTATTTAGGTACCGTATTACACTAATAAAGGCACAACAGATTTAGCTGAATATAAATTTGAGGCCTAGTATTTAGGCGCTGGATGACAGGTATACGTTTACGGACAGAATTAGACTTGGAAATGCATGGTAGCGTGTGAAGTTATTGTGGATGACCCTATCAGCACCTTGAATCTAATATACCCTTTTAGGGATAGATTTAAAGTAGGTCTGATACAGCAGAAACCACTAAATTAGGAAATTGCTAAATTGGGAATTGTATTTCAACCCAGAACAAAAACTGTGCTTTGACGGACACTAAATAACTTGACCAGCCACAGCAATAACCACAGATTTAGATGGATGTAAATTTGAGGCCTAGAATTTAGGCGCTGGGTGAAAGGTATACGTTTACAGACAGAATTAGACTTAGAAATGCACAGTAGCGTGTGTGTGAATTTATTGAGAATGACCCTATGTGCACCTTGAATCTTATATACCCTTTTAGGGATAGATTTAAAGTAGGTCTGATACAGCAGAAACCACTAAATTAGGAAATTGCTAAATTGGGAATTGTATTTCAACCCAGAACAAAAACTGTGCTTTGACGGACACTAAATAACTTGACCAACCACAGCAATAACCACAGATTTAGATGAATGTAAATTTGAGGCCTAGTATTTAGGCGCTGGGTGAAAGGTATACGTTTACACACAGAATTAGACTTGGAATTGCACAGTAGAGTGTGTGTGAAGTTATTGAGAATAACCCTATCTGCACCTTGAATCTTATATACCCTTTTAGGGATAGATTTAAAGTAGGCCTGATACAGCAGAAACCACTAAATTAGGAAATTGCTAAATTGGGAATTGTATTTCAACCCAGAACAAAAACTGTGCTTTGACGGACACTAAATAACTTGACGGGTTAAATGCACTTGGTGACACGCTCAGCTTGCCCCTGATGTAGTATATGGCCAAAAAATAACCACACTATTGATGGTTAAATGCACTTGGTGTGACAGCTTGACCGATGTAGGATATAGCCAAAAAACAACCACACTATTGAGGGTTAAATGTACTTGGTGACAGGCTCAGCTTGCCCCTGATGTAGTATATGGCCAAAAAAAAACCACACTATTGATGGTTAAATGCACTTGGTGTGACAGCTTGACCCCGATGTAGGATATAGCCAAAAAATAACCACACTATTGAGGGTTAAATGTACTTGGTGGCAGCTTGTGCTGGCGCACCACAAGACACGAAATGGCCGCCGATCACCCCAGAAAAATGTGGATGAAAAAAACGCTCTGGGCAGCCTAAAAACAGTGAGCAATTGAATATCAGCAGTTCAATGATCCACAGCTCCAGATCGATCACTGAATGAAGTCTTTTGGAGGAGTTAATCACTGCCTAATCTCGCCCTAACGTCGCAGCTGCAACCTCTCCCTACACTGATCAGAGCAGAGTGACGGGCGGCGCTACGTGACTCCAGCTTAAATAGAGGCTGGGTCACATGCTGCACTGGCCAATCATAGCCATGCCAATAGTAGGCATGGCTGTGGCGGCCTCTTGGGGCAAGTAGTATGACGCTTGTTGATTGGCTGCTTTGCAGCCTTTCAAAAAGCGCCAAGAAAGCGACGAACACCGAACCCGAACCCGGACTTTTACAGTTCGGGTTCGCTCATCCCTATTCAGCAATCATTACTATCTCTGACCAGCTGTCTGTAAATCTTGTCTCATTATTCTCCAAATGTGGTGCACTTCCACGCCTTCACCCAAATTTTCTCTTTCTCTTAGGCCTCTGTCCAAATGTGGTTCAGTTGTTAAAACAAAAAAGCTTCATCAGAAACATATTTTTACAGTTAAAAAGACGAAACAGGTAAATGTGCTCGTTACTGAGTGTATTGTGGCTGGTACTAATGGTACTGTACCTGACTTGGGTGTACTAAGGGTTGCAATGGTGAAACTGTAATAGCAGTATGGCTGGTACTGCTACTATGGCACTGTAGGCTTAAGGAATGTAATACAGTACACTATACACCATATCTAAATGTCATAACCATGGAAATGAGCAGTGTATAATATGATGTAAAAATGAATCCAGACAGCAAAGAAAGCAATATAGATAATAACAATACTTTAGCAAGTGATATGTATTACCTTTGTCTACATAATAAATGCTATTTGCTGAAGTGACACAACCCATTTAAAGGAAGTCTGTAACTAGTTGAGAACACTAGGTAGGGGCTGGTGAAAGCAGGACAAGCATACCTTTTATGGAGCTATTCTTACCAGGATTTACTATGGTGGGCCTTCACTGTTACATGTTCTCTGCTCTCTTCATTGGGTTGCTCTGCTCAGATTGACAACTATAGTATCCATAAAAGAGATCAGAACAGCTCAGGGGAGGGGGCTGTGAAGCAGCTCAATGCTCAGTACTTCACAGTGAAGCTCTGCCTCCTGAACACTTCAGAGAGCCAAACCTGGCAGAATAAAGCTTCATGTTCTCACTATTCCTGATGACAAAAGCTCCATAAAAGATATGTTAGTACTGATCTCCCCAGGTCCTACTTAGAGCTCTGAGCAGTTTAGAATGGTCAAAACTGCTGACAGAATTCCATTAACTTAAAATGAGGATATATAAAAATAAGTTTTCTTAACTGGACAAACTTTTCAAGTAAGTTAAACTAAAAATGATTGAATCTATACATTTTGAACAAAATTTACTATCTCATTATTTTGTTTGTAATAGCTGCAAATGTAAGAAAACTTCTCTATTTATTGTCATACTACGGTCTTAAATAAAGGATTATAGTTGAGAAATACCCAATGAAAATGTCTAAGTTTAATTAGCAAACAGAATTACCTTGATTTTGTTCTCTGTTACATTTCTTGTCATGGTTAATAAATCTTTGATAACATGAAACACGATCTGTAGATTAATTAGAGGGCTCTGTGCATGTTCGGAGATTCCACAGTCAAATGACTATCTCTTGGGTATATACCGCCTTTTTAATCTGTGTACTCTTAAATCATTTAATTTTTTCCCTTGGTATTTGTTTTATAAGTTATTTTCATCTCATGTTCACATCAGCTGCAAAAGAGCAAGCAGTTTGGATACATTTGATGAATTTGATTTATAAAATTATTAATCAAGTACAACCTTTTGACCATTATATTCCCTTGGTGCACCACGTCAGATATTTTTTTAAAGATTTTTCAGATTATGGCAATGTTTAACAAACAGCTACTTTCCTGTAAATCAAGCAAATGCTTGGGGCCCCAGAGATCAGGGGGCCCCTTGCTGAGCACAAGCAGTTGGCTGGAAAATAAAAGAGGCCCACTGGTGGAGAGGGACATTTAACAGCTGTACAACAGAATGCCCCCCCCCCCCCCCCCCCAAAATGTCCTTATCCACAGTCTAAACAAAGCTATTGCTATACATTTCTATGCATTTATAAATAGGAGTAAATGAATGAAAGGTGTCAGGAAGGTCCACTTCACTTGCTTAACTCTGAGATCAACATGCCAGCACTGAGAGGATGAGGAGAGAAGTGAAGCTACTGAGCATGTTAGTCCACTACTGAATGCAGGAGAAGGTGGACTAGTGGGATAAACAGCAGGGGGCACTGTCAGCGAAGAAAATGCAATTCACATTAAAAACCTTACAATATGTTTATTATATGCATATTGCAATAATACTTAATTTGAAATGACCTATTCATTGCATAGTAACACTTTTTTGTAAGATAGTTCATTTAAATGATCAGATATTATCTCACTGAAATGAATTCTGGCAATGTTTTTTCAAAATTAGCAATACAAATTAAACATTTTTGTTCTTTAGATTTGATGCCTTGATTGGTAGGTTTCTATAGCTGTTGGGTTATTCTTTAACTGTCTTTGTATTAACTTTCTGACTTTCTTCTGTGTCTTCTAATCTAGATAAGCAAATTGTCAAAATCAGCATTTTCAGAGGACATTCACTTTAAAGTCTGGGACAGATGAGTAGCTTTATTTATTTATTTTACTCACTTTTATGGTGCTGACTAGGGATGAGAGAATCGACTTCGGATGAAACATCCGAAGTCGATTTGCATAAAACTTTGTTCTAATACTGTACGGAGCAGTACAGTATTAGAATGTATTGGCTCCGATGAGCCAAAGTTATTGCTTTGTACCTTGGAACTGAACCCAAGACTTTGTGAAGCAATAACTTCGGCTCATTGGAGCAAATAAATGCTATTACTGTACAGAGCTCCTGCTCCGTACAGTATTAGAAAAAAAAAATATGCAAATCAACTTCAGGTGTTTCATCCGAAGTAAATTGGCTCATCCCTAGTGCTGACAGATATTAACCCTGATTTATCATGCCTTCACTCCAGAATTCTGGCTTCAAAAAGTCGCCAGTTTACCACTTTTTGGCACCCGCTGGAACAAGAATTTAGTTTCTTTTTGCCTTTTTACACCACTCACTCCAGTTTTGCAATGCAGGCGGAAAGTGGGTGTGGTTAGCTATGTTAATGAGTTTCTCTCTAGATTTTTTTTTTTTTCAAAAGTTGCAAACACAGTCGCATTTTCACTCCAATAGGAGCATGGAGGAGGAAAACTGCAGTAGCTTTTCTAGACAAAAGTGTTAGGTTTAAGGTTATAAACACGCCACAGTGTTTGGGGTTTTTGAGCATTTCCTTCCATTTATGCCACTTTATTTCAGTTATTTTTCTTAATATGTTTGGAATTTGCCATTGCGTACTGCTGGTAGCATTCCGTTGCACCTGGTAGCCTGTGTCACATGGCCTGTTATAGGTGGGGCTTACAGCCTTATCATCTCTCCCACTACATGAGTGATTTCACTATGCAGATATGTGGGAGCTTGACTGTAAGTTGTATCTTTGCACCACTCAGACCGTGTTCACACACCGTAAGTAGTCTAGTGGTAGGAACCCATGCCACACTGAGATACCGTGACAGTGGTGCAAAAGCGCACCGATGTGTTCCTGACAGGAATACATTATCTAAAGTCTCAGTTCTTAACATCATCTTGAGGGATTAGCTAGTGTTGTCAGTTGCATATCATTGTGGTGCACCTTTCGCAGTGATTTATGTATTTTTATATTCGCATCCACACATTATCCCATCTTGTGTTGGATGCTTTTGTGGTGCATGTGGTCTGCTGCTGACATTCTCCATTGTATGCATTTTTGCTGGGGATTGCCGTTAGCAACGGATCACATGTGGAGAAATTTCTCCCCCAGTTATAAACACGCCACAGTGTTTGGGGTTTTTGAGCATTTCCTCCCATTTAGGCCACTTTATTTCAGTTATTTGGCTTCAAATATTGCCCTCATGATAAATTCCCCTCATTGTCTTTATTTGCTGTCCCCAACAGAGCTCACGCTCTAAGTTCTCTATCAGTTTGTCTTTGGAGTATGGGAGGAAACGGGGATCAACTCCTTAAGAAGTGGTTGTCGACATGCCACACTTGACACCAAGCAAGAGTTACATGGACAAACATAAAATTTGAGCTGAGACAAAGGCTATTCATTAACCTCTTGCTGGCATTTGACGTACTAGTACATCACAGTGGGAAGCGACTTCCCGCGAATTGACATACTAGTACATCATAATGCTCGGGCCTGTGCACACCCAAGCAGTGTAGGGGCCCGGTTGACCGCAGCATATACGAGTTTCACAGAGGGGAGGGGTACTTTGAGGGGTATTTTGTGCAAAAAACTTAAATTGTGGCCTAGTCTGGATTTGTACGTGTGAGATACACACTTTAGATACTGTGGTTCTATTCAGTTATTTGAAAAACAACCATTTTGGACAAAAAACTTTAATTGCGGCCTAGTCTGGATCTGTATCTGTGATATACACACTTTAGATAATGTGGTTATATTCTTCTATTAATAAAACACCCTTTTTGGGCAAAAAACATTAACGGCCTAGTCTGCATCTGTACGTGTGAGATACAACCTTTACATACTGTCATTCTATTCTGCTTTTAATTAAACACCTAGCAAGATCATAAATTTGAGAACTATGAGGAGAGCCTCAAATAAGGGACGTGTCCCAGGTTGTGGTGCTGCTGGTGTAGCTCCTGTTGCAGGGAGAGGATGTGGTCGATCTGTGCCAGCTACACGCACAAGTGAAACACCTTCCTCAGGTGCGAGTAGGCGACAGAACCTGCAGCGGTATTTGGTCGGGCCTAATGCGGCTCTACGAACAGTGAGGCCAGAACAAGACCAGGTCGATAGTAGATTGGGTTGCTGACAGTGCCTCCAGTTCCTTCACATTGTCTCCCAGCCAGTCTCCTGCTGAAAGATCAGAGTTGGCACCTGCAGCCGATGTCCATCAGTCTTTCAACTCACCCACTTGCAAATCAGCCAAGCAGTCTGAGCCCCAAGTCATGCAGCAGTCTCTTCTGCTTTTTGATGAGTCTGTTGGCAGGGTTTCCCAGGGCCATCCACCTATCCCTGCCCCAGAAGTGTAAGAGATTGAGTGCACCGATGCCCAACCACTTATGTTTCAAATTGAGTACATGGGAGGACCGTCTCAGCACGTATCGGATGATGACGAAACACAGGTGCCAACTGCTGGGGCTTTCTAAAGTGTGCAGACTGACAAGGAGGGCAGGGGTAAAGACTGGGTGGAAGATAATGTGGAGGACGATGAGATCCTCGACCCCACATGGAATCAAGGTCATGTGAGTGACCTATGTAGTTCAGAGTAAGAGGCGGTGGTCGCACAGAGCCACCAGCACAGCAGGGTACCCCCCTACCCACCCGCGATCCCTAGCCCTGAATGCCAGCATTTCTAAATTACTGGCTTTTGAAATGCTGTCATTCTGTCTTGTGGAGACGGTATGAAGAAAAAAACGCTAAACTTTACGTAGAGCGTATGGACCACAGAGAGGGCATAAAACAACCGGTCATGGGCAATGTTTCGGTTTCAGCAGTATTCCATTTACTCGTGAGACAACGCGTTTCGTGGTGCTAGAGTCTCCTTTATCAAGTCTAAAATGAAGGTTAGTAAAAAAGAAGAAAAATATATGGGATAAACACAAAATATATATAACATATATAACAAATAAATAATAATAAATATGGAAAATATAAATATATACAGTACAGACCAAAAGTTTGGACACACCTTCTCATTCAAAGAGTTTTCTTTATTTTCATGACTATGCAAATTGTAGATTCACACTGAAGGCATCAAAACTATGAATTAACACATGTGGAATTATATACATAACAAAAAAGTGTGAAACAACTGAAAATATGTCATATTCTAGGTTCTTCAAAGTAGCCACCTTTTGCTTTGATTACTGCTTTGCACACTCTTGGCATTCTCTTGATGAGCTTCAAAAGGTAGTCACCTGAAATGGTCTTCCAACAGTCTTGAAGGAGTTCCCAGAGATGCTTAGCACTTGTTGGCCCTTTTGCCTTCACTCTGCTCGATTGGGTTCAGGTCCGGTGACTATGGAGGCCAGGTCATCTGGCACAGCACCCCATCACTCTCCTTCATGGTGAAATAGCCCTTACACAGCCTGGAGGTGTGTTTGGGGTCATTGTCCTGTTGAAAAATAAATGATGGTCCAACTAAACGCTAACCAGATGAAATAGCATGCCGCTGCAAGATGCTGTGGTAGCCATGCTGGTTCAGTATGCCTTCAATTTTGAATAAATCCCCAACAGTGTCACCAGCAAAGCACCCCCACATCATCGCACCTCCTCCTCCTAATGTCCATTCTTTGTGTTCTTTAGCCCAAACAAGTCTCTTCTGCTTGTTGCCTGTCCTTAGCAGTGGTTTCCTAGATATTCTTCCATGAAGGCCTGATTCACACAGTCTCCTCTTAACAGTTGTTCTAGAGATGTGTCTGCTGCTAGAACTCTGTGTGGCATTGACCTGGTCTCTAATCTGAGCTGCTGTTAACCTACAATTTCTGAGGCTGGTGACTCGGATGAACTTATCCTCCGCAGCAGAGGTGATTCTTGGTCTTCCTTTCCTGGGGCGGTCCGCATGTGAGCCAGTTTCTTTGTAGCGCTTGATGGTTTTTGTGACTGCACTTGGGGACACTTTCAAAGTTTTCCCAATTTTTCGGACTGACTGACCTTCATTTCTTAAAGTAATGATGGCCACTCGTTTTTCTTTACTTAGCTGCTTTTTTCTTGTCATAATACAAATTCTAACAGTCTATTGAGTAGGACTATCAGCTGTGTATCCACCTGACTTCTCCACAACGCAACTGATGGTCCCAACCCCATTTATAAGGCAAGAAATCCCACTTATTAAACCTGACAGGGCACACCTGTGAAGTGAAAACCATTTCAGGTGACTACCTCTTGAAGCTCATCAAGAGAATGCCAAGATTCTGCAAAGCAGTAATCAAAGCAAAAGGTGGCTACTTTGATGAACCTAGAATATGACATATTTTCAGTTGTTTCACACTTTTTTGTTATGTATATAATTCCACATGTGTTAATTCATAGTTTTGATGCCTTCAGTGTGAATCTACAATTTTCATAGTCATGAAAATAAAGAAAACTCTTTGAATGAGAAGGTGTGTCCAAACTTTTGGTCTGTACTGTACATATATAGAAACATACATTGATAAAATAATAAATATATACCTATGTATAGAATAATAAAAATCATATGTATACAGTGGGATGCGAAAGTTTGGGCAACCTTGTTAATCGTCATGATTTTCCTGTATAAATCGTTGGTTGTTACGATAAAAAATGTCAGTTAAATATATCATATAGGAGACACACACAGTGATATTTGAGAAGTGAAATGAAGTTTATTGGATTTACAGAAAGTGTGCTATTATTGTTTAAACAAAATAAGGCAGGTGCATAAATTTGGTCACCACAAAGAAGAAATGAAATTAATATTTAGTAGATCCTCCTTTTGCAGAAATTACAGCCTCTAAACGCTTCCTGTAGGTTCCAATGAGATTCTGGATTCTGGTTGAAGGTATTTTGGACCATTCCTCTTTACAAAACATCTTTAGTTCATTCAGGTTTGATGGCTTCCGAGCATGGACAGCTCTCTTTAAGTCACACCACAGATTTTCAATTATATTCAGGTCTGGGGACTGAGATGGCCATTCCAGAACGTTGTACTTGTTCCTCTGCATAAATGCCTTAGTGGATTTTGAGCAATGTTTAGGGTCGTTGTCTTGTTGAAAGATCCAGCCCCGGATCAGCTTCAGCTTTGTCACTGATTCCTGGACATTGGTCTCCAGAATCTGCTGATACTGAGTGGAATCCATGCGTCCCTCAACTTTGACAAGATTCCCAGTCCCTGCACTGGCCCCACAGCCCCACAGCATGATGGAACCAACACCATATTTTACTGTAGGTAGCAGGTGTTTTTCTTGGAATGCTGTGTTCTTTTTCCTCCATGCATAACGCCCCTTGTTATTGCCAAATAATTAAATTTTAGTTTCATCAGTCCACAGCACCTTATTCCAAAATGAAGCTGGCTTGTTCAAATGTGCTTTAGCCCACCTCAAGCGGCACTTTTTGTGCTGTGGGCGGAGAAAAGGCTTCCTCTGCATCACTCCATCTGCAGCAAGATGATGTTGTAGGTCTTTGGTGCTGGTCTGTGGGTTGACTCTGACTGTTCTCACCATTCGTCGCTTCTGTCTATCCGAGATTTTTCTTGGTCTGCCACTTCGAGCCTTAACTTGAACTGAGCCTGTGGTCTTCCATTTCCTCAATATGTTCCTAACTGTGGAACAGACAGCTGAAATCTCTGAGACAGCTTTCCGTATCCTTCCCCTAAACCATGATGGTGAACAATATGTGTCTTCAGGTCATTTGAGAATTGTTTTGAGACCCCCTACTCTTCAGAGAAAATTAAAAGAGGAGGTAAACTTACAATTGACCCCCTTAAATACTCTTTCTCATAATTGGATTCACCTGTGTATGTAGGTCAGGGGTCACTGAGCTTACCAAGCCAATTTGAGTTCCAATAATTAGTTCTAAAGGTTTTGGAATCAATAAAAGGTATATGAGTGGCCCACAATGTATGAAATGTGGGGAAATATCCTTATTAAAATGTAACCTTTATACGATATGCATTAAAATATACACCAGAGGATGCATCACATTACAAGACATATAATCAAGGGGTTCTATAATGTCGACCCCACTGCTGGCAGGGAAGAAAAAACACTAGTTGGCACTGATGCGCCTGTATAGACGCTAACGATGTTGCCCAGCCAGCACACACATACAACAAATATTGGGGTTGAATAATCGGTACCCCACTTCTGGTGGAACAAAGATAGATATAACTGCTGCGCCTGTGTAGACGCAAGCAGTCTTACCTGACCGACCAGGTGACAAGGGTCAGCGTCGCAGGGGAACCAGGCCTGATGAAAGGGAGTGTAGACAGGAGATACAGTCATGAACATGTAGATGCTGTGCCCTATATCACCCTATATACTTGGTAGGAATGGGACCTGTTTTCATGCTGCCTGTCTACACAGAGCACTCGCCCTGAAAAGGGCGACCCCGTCCGGATGCCTGTCCCTAGTTAGGACCTGAACCCTAGTAAATTGAACAAAAATAATAAAATCTGTAGTGACTACAGGCCTCCCGACGTGGCACGTTTCTGTCGTGTCGACTCCTCAGGGGGATTCAGTACATGTAGAAACAAAAAGCAAAAGTACCGTCTATAGCCGCAGGTAGCAGTTAAACATACACTGCAGTTAGGCGGTTACATTAGAGACTAGACTCAAAAAGTAAAGGTCAAAGTCTAGGGGCGATTTATTTAAACCCCACGAAGGTATGTGTCAGGGTGGCTGGTATAGGTTGAGGAACCCCCTTATTGTTAGGGACATTACCACATTGAGGACCACCATATCCTCACACACTAAGAAGCGGAGAGGTATCCATTCCTCTGCAGCATGGCAATCCGTCACCATGGATGCCTGCCCCTAGACTTTGACCTTTACTTTTTGAGTCTAGTCTCTAATGTAACCGCCTAACTGCAGTGTATGTTTAACTGCTACCTGCGGCTATAGACGGTACTTTTGCTTTTTGTTTCTACATGTACTGAATCCCCCTGAGGAGTCGACACGACAGAAACGTGCCACGTCGGGAGGCCTGTAGTCACTACAGATTTTATTATTTTTGTTCAATTTACTAGGGTTCAGGTCCTAACTAGGGACAGGCATCCGGACGGGGTCGCCCTTTTCAGGGCGAGTGCTCTGTGTAGACAGGCAGCATGAAAACAGGTCCCATTCCTACCAAGTATATAGGGTGATATAGGGCACAGCATCTACATGTTCATGACTGTATCTCCTGTCTACACTCCCTTTCATCAGGCCTGGTTCCCCTGCGACGCTGACCCTTGTCACCTGGTCGGTCAGGTAAGACTGCTTGCGTCTACACAGGCGCAGCAGTTATATCTATCTTTGTTCCACCAGAAGTGGGGTACCGATTATTCAACCCCAATATTTGTTGTATGTGTGTGCTGGCTGGGCAACATCGTTAGCGTCTATACAGGCGCATCAGTGCCAACTAGTGTTTTTTCTTCCCTGCCAGCAGTGGGGTCGACATTATAGAACCCCTTGATTATATGTCTTGTAATGTGATGCATCCTCTGGTGTATATTTTAATGCATATCGTATAAAGGTTACATTTTAATAAGGATATTTCCCCACATTTCATACATTGTGGGCCACTCATAGCTCTTAATCTTGAAATATCAGTGGGACTGTTTTCACTAATAGTCTCTATCAGATATTATATTTTCCTACTGATATGGCAGGATTTCTGGCGACGGGATTTGATGCAGAGAACTGGTTACACGAGGCCAAGGATATATTTTCGGACAAACAATTTAATCAGAAAAAGTATTTACCATCTTTCCAAACCGCCTTTGTAGACCTTACCCAGGTCTACAAAGAACAGATTACGTCCTGGTGGGAGGTGCAAAGTCTGGACAATTATATTAAAAACAATATTGTCCCAAGGGGGCTACGTATCTCTCTCCTCCCATCGGCTCGTCTACGACAACATCCTGGCTTTCTAACTAAATGGGAGCACGAAGCCACCAGTAGTTCCCTCAGGCTGATGAAGCTTTTGCTGGATGAGGAGAGAGCTAATCTAGCCACCCTTAGTCAGAAACTGACAGAGTACACAGAGGTAGCGCAGACTTTCTCGCAAGAAAGCGGAATTCCAGAACAAAGAAAAGCAGCTCCAACTCACCTTAGAAAAATACCAATATCATCTCAAAGAAAGGAAACATCGACAGTTTATTAGAGATCTCTCAGACTTTAAAGAAAACCGTATATACTCCTCTCTTGGTAATACAAGAAGAGAAATTGTACCAAGCAATTCTGAGAGATCTTCTACTGAAACTGACCTATCCGATTCTGAGAGAGAAACTGCCCCCAAAGTAAGTCAACACCCCAACAGGGGAAGATACAGGAGGGGTAGAGGTCGGGCGCATACAGAGGCCAGGATAACCGTTTTTTTAGGCCAGTTCAACCAGAACATGGAATATCCGCTACGCAATCGCATACAGAAACCTCCGAACTAGTCTTGGGACCACAAGTTCTAAATCTTTCTTCACGTGCCCTCAATACTGATGAAATTAAAGCCCTTGAACTAGGTCTGAGCTTTGTACCCACCCCAAAATTCGATAGATTTTCGTCTGTCAAAGACGTCAATCTATTCATTCGCAAATTAAGGTGGCACAAACACTTTAGACTTATGGACCGTCGCCAATGCCTAGAGTTGGGGATCCCGATTGATCTACTAAAAGATGTAGAACTTCTACATGTCCCTAGACTCTAATAAGGACAACACTCAGGGCAACGGTCCTTTCACAAACCTTAAAGTAAAGAGTACGAAGATGCCACCCACTGCGAACGAACTATCTTGCATAGACGTATTCCTCAATATGGTCACCAGGGATCTGGAGGATCTTAGAGTCTCCACACATCATTCCAACTGCGCCGAGTCTGTGACCACCGCTATTTCATCACTAGCTGACGACCACCAAATCGTCATTAAACCCGCTGACAAGGGGGGGAATGTTGTGGTCATGGACTCGGCGCAGTATGAGAATATGTGTAGGAGTATACTCTCTGATGCAGGGACATATGAAGTACTGTACAGTGACCCCACCGAGGGATATAGGCGGGAACTTAAAAATATTTTGGAAGAAGCGAAAGCTACTAACATCATTTCCGCTGAGGAATTTGCCTTTCTTTTCCCTTTGCATCCTCGGAAATCTACATTCTATAGTCTCCCCAAGGTGCATAAAGGGGTCAGTCCCCTCAAGGGGAGACCAATTGTATCGGGGGTGGACAATCTTAACCAGAATCTGGGTATTTACATCGACCGGGTATTGGCACCGTTTGTTACGGCTCTCCCCTCCCATGTCAGAGACACCACTGACCTCCTCAAGCGTTTGGAGGGGCTAACATTGGAGGAGACATGTCTCCTTTCCAGCATCGACGTTGAGGCCCTATATTCATCCATACCACACAATTTGGGTCTCAAAGCAGTAGAACACTTTCTTCGATCACGGGGTTGTCAGTATCGCGCCCACAGCCAATTTGTCCTGCGTCTTCTTGAGTTTACACTTACACGTAATTTCTTCACCTTTGACGGGAGGACCTACCACCAGCTCAGGGGTACAGCGATGGGGAGTCCGTGTGCCCCATCGTATGCCAACTTATTCCTGGGCTGGTGGGAGGAGACCATCGTATTCAAGGAAGATGAAGCTTTGGACACTTACGAAATTGGTCTGTGGGCGCGATACATCGATGACATATTCATTCTCTGGAATGGAGATCAGGGGACCTTTGAAGCCTTTGTCCAGCATCTTAACCAGAATAATATTGGTATGTGCTTCACTAGTGAGTCCGACCCCACGACCCTGCCATTCCTGGACATAAAAATCTCCAGGAATGCGAGGGGGGAACTGGACACGTCAATTTATAGGAAGGCCACCTCTACGAATTCCCTCCTGAGGTGGGAGAGCAACCACCCTCTCCCACTCAGGACAGGAATTCCTAGAGGCCAATACCTGCGACTCAGACGCAACTGCTCTAATAAACATGACTTTATCAACCAAGCAGCGGATCTGAGGCGTAGATTCTTGTCGAGGGGATACCCCGACCATGTCCTGAGATCGGCGTATCAGAAAGCTCTGTCCCGACCAAGATGCTCATTGCTCACTCCCAATCAACCATCCACTTCGCCAACTAGGGTCACGAGAATTATTGCCAATTTCGATAGGGGGTCCAAACAAGTCAGGCAGATTTTAGGACGCCATTGGCAAATTCTTAAAATGGACCCTGACTTAAAAGACGTTTTGGGTGACCAACCACAAATAACTTATCGCAGGGGACCGAACATACGCGACAAGTTAGTGCATAGTCACTATGCACCTGACCGCACCAAGACCACCTGGTTGCGATGCAGGAGTGTGGGATGCTATAGATGTGGGAATTGTATAGCGTGCAAACGCATAGACGTCACCAAGTCATTTGTGAGCAATGTCACAGGCAAAACATATTCAATCCCACATTTCATTAATTGTAAATCTAGAGGGGTCATCTATCGGATCCAGTGTGAATGTGGGATTGAATATGTTGGCAAAACGATACGGGAACTCAGGAGGCGGATAGGGGAGCATTTGGGGGACATCTCTCACAAGCGAGACACCCCAATCTCGAAACATGTGCACACTGTGCACAATGGAAAAGCCACCCTGAAGTTCCTGGGTTTTGATTTGGTCAAACCGCCAGTGAGAGGGGGGAATTGGGACAGATGTCTGCTTCAACAAGAATCTCGATGGATTTTTCAACTTAAAACATCTGCACCCTTAGGCCTGAATGAGAGGCTGGACTATGGGTGTTTTATATAGATTGTGGGGTAGCTTCTTCATATAGAAACAATGCTCATATTAAAGGTGGCATTCTATTCTTTAGGATGGCATGCACATATATGAGACACTTTCCCAATTCAAAATATCTGCTAAATACTTGGTATTATGTCCAGTCCTTTGTATTGTATCCATGTCGCTGGTATCGTGTAAGAAATATCAGCTTTGCTCTGCTACGGCTCTATATCGTAGCGTTGTCACGGACGCCTCTATTCTCGGGACGTACTGTGAGGTTACTTCCTGTTGACATACTCTCCTAGGTAACCGCAATCTCGCTCCGCCTCCTGATCTGATTGGTCGCCGCAACCATGTGGCATAGGCGTCGGCGTGTGGTGCGTCGCGGCGCATGCGCGTGACGTCACACGCCGACGCAGGTGCTGACAGGGCGGTCTCCCAGGAGGAGGCACGCTGGCGATTTATTTAAACCCCACGAAGGTATGTGTCAGGGTGGCTGGTATAGGTTGAGGAACCCCCTTATTGTTAGGGACATTACCACATTGAGGACCACCATATCCTCACACACTAAGAAGCGGAGAGGTATCCATTCCTCTGCAGCATGGCAATCCGTCACCATGGATGCCTGCCCCTAGACTTTGACCTTTACTTTTTGAGTCTAGTCTCTAATGTAACCGCCTAACTGCAGTGTATGTTTAACTGCTACCTGCGGCTATAGACGGTACTTTTGCTTTTTTGTTTCTACATGTACTGAATCCCCCTGAGGAGTCGACACGACAGAAACGTGCCACGTCGGGAGGCCTGTAGTCACTATAGATTTTATTATTTTTGTTCAATTTACTAGGGTTCAGGTCCTAACTAGGGACAGGCATTCGGACGGGGTCGCCCTTTTCAGGGCGAGTGCTCTGTGTAGACAGGCAGCATGAAAACAGGTCCCATTCCTACCAAGTATATAGGGTGATATAGGGCACAGCATCTACATGTTCATGACTGCATCTCCTGTCTACACTCCCTTTCATCAGGCCTGGTTCCCCTGCGACGCTGATCCTAGTCACCTGGTCGGTCAGGTAAGACTGCTTGCGTCTACACAGGCGCAGCAGTTATATCTATCTTTGTTCCACCAGAAGTGGGGTACCGATCATTGAACCCCAATATTTGTTGTATGTGTGTGCTGGCTGGGCAACATCGTTAGCGTCTATACAGGCGCATCAGTGCCAACTAGTGTTTTTTCTTCCCTGCCAGCAGTGGGGTCGACATTATAGAACCCCTTGATTATATGTCTTGTAATGTGATGCATCCTCTGGTGTATATTTTAATGCATATCGTATAAAGGTTACATTTTAATAAGGATATTTCCCCACATTTCATACATTGTGGGCCACTCATAGCTCTTAATCTTGAAATATCAGTGGGACTGTTTTCACTAATAGTCTCTATCAGATATTGAATCAATAAAAGGACAACAGTGCCCAAATTTATCCACCTGCCTCATTTAGTTTAAACAATTATAGCACACTTTCTGTCAATCCAATAAACTTCATTTCACTTCTCAAATATCGCTGTGTGTGTCTCCTAGATGATATATTTAACTGACATTTTTTATCGTAACAACCAATGATTTATACAGGAAAATCATGACGATCAACAAGGTTGCCCAAACTTTCGCATCCCACTGTATATATATATATATATATATATGTAAAATATGTAATATCAAGAGAGATAATCATATAAAATAAAATGAAATGGATGGTAAAACAAAAACTAAAAATGTCCGATACTTTGTAATAGTATCTCTACTGTGAGACTGAGCTGTATATTATATATTAATACCACCAAGGCAAACCACTAGGATAAAGAGACAATATACAGATATAGCTCTTTGATGCTGCGGATGAGTATACATGAAGATCAGCTAAAACCTCCTGATGTACCTTGTGCTCATGATATAAAAAGGGGCGCTGATTGCTGCTAATCCTTAGTAAAAAGGTATGGGAGATACAAAGTTAATAAATTCTATAGGTTGAAGAGAGGCACTATGGGATATGAAAAGAAGCTTTAGCAGATATAATGTAACATGTCCACTAGCAAACAGGGATAGTTGATGTCCTGGAGACTCCAAGTGAGCTGTGATTATTGAATAAATACATAATGGGGTTGAAAACTATAGATATATATTATATTATTCAGTGCAACAAGCAGAAGGTGTTAATGTCCTGGCAGCTCAAACACAAGCTGCCATTACCAGACGAATGCATGGTGGGATTATGAAAATGTATTACATTAACTATTGAGGGAGCGCTTTGATACTGGTATGTATTACCTGAGCCAGATGAGCAGGACGAGTGTTGCGGCTCGTTCACAGAGGCACGTGTAGAACGCTGACCTCTTCAGTACCCGCGCTGCTACAGATAAGGGGGAGTGGATGGGAGTGCCTGCCAGGGTCCATAGGAGGAGCGTCCGTAGGGGGCGTGGTTATGGGGAATGCATGTAGTCCAAGAGAGGAGGTGAATGGGAGGGCCTGCCTGGGTTCATAGGCGGAGCGTCCGTACGAGGGCGTGGTTGTGGGGAGCGCACGGAGTACAAGAAAAGAGACAGCTGGGTGGGATGGAGGCATGACCACGTCGCACTAGTGGAGAGGCGGGGCTACAGCCGGCATTTAGAAGATAGGTTATGTTATATGAATGAATGTAAATAGTGAACAAGTGATGATAACGCGGGATGATTACACAGGGGAAATTGATTGCCCCCGGGAGCATTAGGCACAATTGCCGGGATAAGTGGGAAATGAATCCCGGCACTCTTATGGGCCCTAATACAGTTTGTCCATTTTGTGTAACGCACCTAGTTGATCAGTTAGGATCTTAACTGCGGAAGCAATGGACATCCCCTATTATCCCACCACCCTTGTTTTTGGCTGTGGGATTTGCGGTTACTCAGTATGTACCCCAGGCGTCACTCTCAGTCTTAGGCGGAGAGTTTGGGGTAACAAAATCATTTACCGCTATCCATCCAATTAGTTTTACTGATGGCAAGGAGGGACTCCCAGAATTACAGGAGTCAAAAAGTTAGTATAAGCTAGTGCAGAGTTCAGAGTTAGCATCTAGTATGCAATAGCTTCAGAGTTAGTATATAGTATATAGTATGCCATAGGTTCAGAGTTAGTATAGCATGTCCACAGTTTGGTATATACTATGCAATAGGTTCAGGGTTAGTATAGCATGTCCACAGTTTAGTATATACTATGCAGTAGGTTCAGAGTTTGTATAGCATGTCCACAGTTTAGTATATACTATGCAGTAGGTTCAGAGTTAGTATAGCATGTCCACGGTTTAGAGTTGAATTGGGAGTATCGCCTCACACCAGCAGTAACCACCCCACTCTGAGTTCCAGGACATTAATCAGAGCAGGTAACAGGCATATACTTGCGTTGGTCCTGGCTAGAAGCCTGTGGCAAGAAGGTAGACAGTCCTTCACGATGTTGTTAGGTATCCAGGTTTGGATATGTGGACAGAGTCCTCAGATGCAATGGAGCTAGCAGGGTGCGCACTCCATTAGTGGAACACCCTGCTTAGCACCTGTCTACTATTTAAGGCCCGGGCGATAAGTGGGCGGAGTCACAGAAGGCCCGGCGGCCACTGCGTTCCACGCTGGAACGCAAGCCAGTGTATCATCGCAGACGGTCGCTGCGTTCCACGCTGGAACGCAAGCCAGCGTATCATCGCAGACGGCCGGTGCGTTCCACGCTGGAGCGCAAGCCAGCGTATCATCACAGGGAGCCGCTGCGGTCCAGGCTGTATTGTTACATTTTGCTCCTTAACCTACTGGTCACTATCATGATCCTCCGTTCCCCCCCCCCCCTCCCTTCCCTCAGCATCGATCCCCATATATACACAAGCAATTGTCCCTAATGCTCCCGGGGGCAATCATTTTCCCCTTTGTAATTATCCCGCGTTATCATCACTTGCTTACTATTTACATTCATGCATCAAAGAGCTACATCTGTATATGGTCTCTTTATCCTAGTGGTTTGCCTTGGTGGTATTAATATATAATACACAGCCTAGTCTCACAGTAGAGATACTATTACAAAATATCGGTATAGAGTATGGACATTTTTTGTTTTTGTTTTACCATCCATTTCATTTTATTTTATGATTATCTCTCTTGATATTACATATTTTACACACACACATATATATATATATATATATATATATATGATATTATTATTCTATACATAGGTATATATTTATTATTTTATCAATGTATGTTTCCATATATGTATATATTTATATTTTCCATATTATTATTATTTATTTGTTATATATATTTTTATAGATGAGCACATATTTTGTGTTTATCCCATATATGTTTCTTCTTTTTTACTAACCTTCATTTTAGACTTGATAAAGGGGACTCTAGCACCACAAATGCGTTGTTTCACGAATAAATGGAATACTGCTGAAACCGAAACATTGCCCATGACTGGTTGTTTTGTGTGCCCTCTGTGGTCCATATGCTCTACGTAAAGTTTAGAATTTTTTTCTTCATACCGTTACCCGAGTGGCAGGGTGGCCCCTGCCCAAGGCAATCGGATGAATCTAGGCTGCACCAACCGTTACACATCCATACTTGACCTTCATTGCAGTTGCGTCCAATTGATGCAACCGCAATAGGTGAGCAAACCATTTCTTTCAGTAGAAATTTGATTTGCTGAACTTACTCACCCTATGAGCGCCTTTCTCTATCCTATTGGCCACTATTTGCTGTCTTGTGGAGACGGAGAGTTTTAAAGGCCTTATGGCAGTGGCTGTCCCACAGTACGTCGTGCCCAGCCGCCACTACTTTTCCAGACGACCCATCCCTTCCCAGCACAACCAAGTGGGAGACAAAATCAGGTGTGCACTGCGCAACACCATCTGTGGCAAGGTGCATCTCAATACGGATACGTGGACCAGTAAGCACGGTCAGGGACGTTATATCTCCATAACAGCACACTGGGTAAATGCAGTGGCAACTGGGCCTGAGGCGGATAGCAGTTTGGCGCCTGTTCGTCCACCACCGAGGTTTGCAGGGCGCTTCAGTTTACCTCCTGTTGCATCCTCCTGCTACTCCGCTTTCTCATCCTCTACCGGCTCCTCATCCAGTCAGCGTAACACCTTCACCACCAACTTCAACACAGCCAGGGGTAAACGACAGCAGGCAGTTTTAGAACTTATCTGTTTTGGGGGACAAACCCCACAATGCGCAGGAGCTATAGACGGGCCTTTAACAACAGAACGATGAGTGGTTGGTGCCACTCATGCAATGGGCGAAATCTCGTAGCAGCTCTGGGACTAGCCGGTTTGACGCACATCCCTTGCCTTGCACATGTGCTGAATTTGGTGGTGCAGTGATTCCTTAAAGATTACCTCAGAGCTGCTGCATAAAGTGCGGGCCGTCTGTGGGCGCTTTCGGCGTTCTCACCCTGCTGCTGCTTGCCTGTCAGCGCTGCAGCATAACTCTGGCCTTCCCACTCACCGCCTCATTTGCGAAGTACCCACAAGGTGGAACTCCACCTTGCACATGCTGGCCAGACTGTGCGAGCAGCAGCAGGCAATAGTGGAGTATCAGCTGCAGCACACATGGGTGAGTCGCTATGCGGAACAGCACCACTTCACCACCAATTTATGCGAGGCCATTTGTTCCTTGTTGCGCTGTGTCGAGTACTCCACCAACATGGCCAGTGCCGATAACGCTGTTCTCAGCGTTACTATCCCACTTCTATGCCTCCTTAAAAAAAACACTGCTGGCGATGATGGAAGAAGATGTGGCACAGGAGGAGGAGGAGGAAGAAGGATCATTTTGTAAGGTTTCCGGACAGTCATTCACAAGTGGCTCCGAGGGTGGGTTCCTGCACCCACAAATGTCAGGCACACAATTGTCCAGTGGTATTCCCACCTGACAGCGGGGGCACAGTGGAAGCACAAGGCGAAGGCAGAGGAGGAAGAAGCTGCCAACGCAGCTGGGGCACCGCCAGCACCTCAGAAGGCAGGGTTAGCATGGCCAAAATGTGGCAAAGCTTTGTCAGCATGCCACAACAACCAGCACCATCAGCTGATATGGAACGTATTAGCAGGAGGCAGCATTTTACCAACATGGTGGAGCATTATGTGTGCATACGCCTACACATACTGAACGACAGGTCTGCTCCCTTCAACTTCTGGGTCTCCAAATTGAGCACATGACCTGAGCTTGCCCTTTACGCCTTGGAGGTGCTGGCCTGCCCTGCAGCCAGTGTATTATCTGAACGTGTGTTTAGCACGGCAGGGGGCGTTATCCCACACAAGCGCAGCTGTCTGTCCACAGCCAATGTGGACAAGCTCATGTTCATTAAAATGAATCAGGCATGGATCCCACAGGGCTTGTCCGTACCTTGTGCAGAATAGACATGTATACCAGCCTTAACCAGCCATTGTTATACTACAGCGCAATTGCTCATTCTTGTATTTTGGATATTTCACACTCTTTTGGAGTGTACCCTAATAAAAATCAAAAATCAAAACCAAAAACCAGTGTTGGCTACCTCGTCCTCCTACAACGCTGCTTCCACCTACAATGCTACGTCAACCGCCTCCTCAAACTCCTACTCCATATGGACCTCCACCTCATAAATCATTTTTCTTTTTGTACGTATTTTATTTTATGTCATTTCACTACTTTGTCTGTTACATTTTCGGGTGAGATTCACCAATTTTTGGGTGTGATATACCACTGCTATACCTAGTAGACAGGTTAAAAAAATTCACTAATTCGTCTGTTACATTTTCTGATGAAATTCACAAATTTTTTGGTGTGATGTACCACTGTTATACCCAGTAGACAGGTTGAAAAAAATCACAAATTTGTCTGTTACATTTTCGGGTGAAATTCACCAATTATTTGGGTGTGATGTACCACTGCTATACCCAGTAGACAGGTTAAAAAAAGTACACAAATTTGTATGTTACATTTTCAGGTGAAATTCACCAATTTTGGGGTGTAATACAGGTCCTTCTAAAAAAATTAGCATATTGTGATAAAGTTCATTATTTTCTGTAATATACTGATAAACATTAGACTTTCATATATTTTAGATTCATTACACACCAACTGAAGTAGTTCAAGCCTTTTATTGTTTTAATATTGATGATTTTGGCATACAGCTCATGAAAACCCAAAATTCCTATCTAAAAAAATTAGCATATTTCATCCGACCAATAAAAGAAAAGTGTTTTTAATACAAAAAAAAGTCAACCTTCAAATAATTATGTTCACTTATGCACTCAATACTTGGTCGGGAATCCTTTTGCAGAAATTACTGTTTCAATGCGGCGTGGCATGGAGGCAATCAGCCTGTGGCACTGCTGAGGTGTTATGGAGGCCCAGGATGCTTCGATAGCGGCCTTAAGCTCATCCAGAGTGTTGGGTCTTGCGTCTCTCAACTTTCTCTTCCCAATATCCCGCAGATTCTCTATGGGGTTCAGGTCAGGAGAGTTGGCAGGCCAATTGAGCACAGTAATGCCATGGTCAGTAAACCATTTACCAGTGGTTTTGGCACTGTGAGCAGGTGCCAGGTCGTGCTGAAAAATGAAATCTTCATCTCCATAAAGCTTTTCAGCAGATGGAAGCATGAAGTGCTCCAAAATCTCCTGATAGCTAGCTGCATTGACCCTGCCCTTGATAAAACACAGTGGACCAACACCAGCAGCTGACATGGCACCTCAGACCATCACTGACTGTGGGTACTTGACACTGGACTTCAGGCATTTTGGCATTTCCCTCTCCCCAGTCTTCCTCCAGACTCTGGCACCTTGATTTCCGAATGACATGCAACAGTCCAGTGCTGCTTCTCTGTAGCCCAGGTCAGTTGCTTCTGCCGCTGTTTCTGGTTCAAAAGTGGCTTGACCTGGGGAATGCGGCACCTGTAGCCCATTTCCTGCACACGCCTGTACACGGTGGCCCTGGATGTTTCTACTCCAGACTCAGTCCACTGCTTCCGCAGGTCCCTCAAGGTCTGGAATCGGTCCTTCTCCACAATCTTCCTCAGGGTCAGGTCACCTCTTCTCGTTGTGCAGTGTTTTCTGCCACACTTTTTCCTTCCCACAGACTTCCCACTGAGGTGCCTTGATACAGCACTCTGGGAACAGCCTATTTGTTCAGAAATTTCTTTCTGTGTCTTACCCTCTTGCTTGAGGGTGTCAATGATGGCCTTCTGGTCAGCAGTCAGGTCGGCAGTCTTACCCATGATTGCGGTTTTGAGTAATGAACCAGGCTGGGAGTTTTTAAAAGCCTCAGGAATCTTTTGCAGGTGTTTAGAGTTAATTAGTTGATTCAGATGATTAGGTTAATAGCTCGTTTAGAGAACCTTTTCATGATATGCTAATTTTTTTAGATAGGAATTTTGGGTTTTCATGAGCTGTATGCCAAAATCATCAATATTAAAACAATAAAAGGCTTGAACTACTTCAGTTGGTGTGTAATGAATCTAAAATATATGAAAGTCTAATGTTTATCAGTACATTACAGAAAATAATGAACTTTATCACAATATGCTAATTTTTTGAGAAGGACCTGTATATCACTCCTCTGCCTAGTTGACAGCTTTATACATTTCACAAATTTTTCTTTAACATTTTCGGGTGACATTAAACAATTTTTTTCTGTCATAGACCCCTGCTCTACCAGACAGGTTATTAAATTCTGTTACATTCTTGGGTTAACATTTTACCATTTTGGACGTGAATAAACCCCTGCCTTGCATAGGTGACAGGGAATAAAATTTCATAAATTCTACTTTACTTGATGCGCACCACCTCCTTTCATTCAATGCTTAAACTTTAACAAGTTGTCCCACATTTGCTCTTCAATAATTTGCCCCACATTTGCACTTCAATAATTTGTCCCACATTTGCGCTTTAATAATTTGTCCCACATTTGCCCCTTAATAACTTTTACCATATTTCCGCTTGATCAAAATAAAATGTCATCCATTTGTCTCCCTTGGATGTGGTCTCTCCTTCTCACGCTCCCTCTCCGGCGTGGAACCCTGATCAACATGGTAGGCTCAGAAAAGAACATCGAAAGTTGTTAGAGAAGATATCCAAATGGATGGTGGAAGTCACGGGGGCTCCTCTGCATAGGTGATAGGAACATAAATTTAAAAAAATCGTCTGCTACATTGTCAGGTGACATTTTACCAATTTTGCCGGATAGAAACCCCTGCTCTGCATAGGTGACAGGGAATAAAATTTCAGAAATTCTTCTTTAATTGATGCGCGCCACCTCCTTTCATTCAATGCTTACACTTTAACAAGTTGTCCCACATTTGCGTTTCAATACTTTGTCCCATATTTCCACTCTATCATATTTAATTTGAAACAATTAAACTCCCTTGGATGTGGTCTCTCTTTCTCATGCTCCCTCTCCGATGTGGAACCCTGATTCTCCGATAACCATGATCAACATGGTAGGTTTAGAAAAGAACATCGAAAGTTGATAGAGAAGATATTTAAATAGATGGTGGACGTCACAGGGACGTGCGATTAGGCAGAAGTTATCTAGACTCAACAAAACGGAAGCAGGGCCTCTCCTGGCTAACGTTTACAAATCCAAAGTACCAAAGTGACATTCCCTATAATTTTTTATCAATCATTCCAATAACAGGGCATCTTAAGAGTCCAGTATTGTTATTTATCGTCACTACCTCCCCGAGTCAGGAGTGGGTAATTGCCGCGCGCCCCCTCCTTAACTTGGAAGAGTATGCTTCAATACTTGGTCCCACATTTCCGCTCAATTACATTTAATTTCATCTATTGACCTCCCTTGGATGTGGTATTCCTTTCTCAGGCTCCCTCTCCGGCCTGGAACCCTGAATCCCCGCCACCCGTGATCACCATGGTAGGCGCATAAAAGAACATCGAAAGTTGATAGAGAAGGTATCCAATTGGATCGTGGACATCACAGAGACGTGCGACATGGTGGAGCAGTATGTATGCACATGCCTACACGTACTAAATGATGGGTCTGCCCCCTTCAACTTCTGGGTCTCCAAATTGGGCACATGGCCTGAGCTTGCCTTTTACGCCTTGGAGGTGCTGGCCTGCCCTGCAGACAGTGTAAGTGCAGGGGGACCCCTGGGCACCGCTCTGCCCACTGATATAGTTAGTTTTTAGTTTTTAAACTAGTGAAAGGTCCTCTTTAAGCTGTAACTAGAGCCTTAGTTAAGCTAGAGGGAATTATGAACAGTTCCAAATACCACTCAATATTGGCACAAAACCTGCAGGCTTCTGCTAGAAAGCTAAACATGAAGAGGAACTTCATCTTTCAGCATGACAACGACCCAAAGCATATATCCAAATCAACAAGGGAATGGCTTCACCAGAAGTTTAAAGAATAAAGTTTTGGAATAGCCCAGCCAGAACCCAGACCTGAATTTGTGGGGTGATCTGAAGAGGGCTGTGCACAGGAGATGCTCTCACAATCTGACAGATTTGGAGTGTTTTTGCAAAGAAGAGTGGGCAAATCTTGTCAAAATGTGCCATGCTGATAGACTCATACCCAAAAAGACTGAGTGCTGTAATAAAATCAAAAGGTGCTTCAACAAAGTATTAGTTTAAGGGCACGCTTATGCAACCATATTATTTCTTTTTTTCTTCCCTCTAGCTAATAGATTTCAGTTTGTTTTTCAATTGAGTTGTACAGTTTATAGGTCACATTAAAGATAGAAAAAGTTCTGAAATTATTTATATTTGTCTCTTTTTTTTTTACATAGAAACCTGACATTTTAACAGGGGTATGTAGACTTTTTATATATTTTGTAAAAATTTGGCAAAGCAACCCAATCAAACTTTTTAATACTTTGCTCATTATCACTATAGAGGTCCTTTGGGCCTCCTCAGATATCAACCTTTTAATATGACTGCTACTTTTGCACTTGACATAGCTTTGCCCCTTAGACGTGTAATGCAATAGTATGCATGTGCAATGAGATGCAGGAGCAGTGTGAAAGATAGGAGTATGTGGAATGCTCCTTGTGCCATGAAGTGATAGGAAGGGCACAGCTTTTACTTTCTTCAGGATACACTCTGGTTCTGGGGTTCTCCAGCCTGATGGTGGCTCAGGGTACCCGTGATGAATTGTGAAATGCAAGGCAGGGTCCTTTAGCAGCAGAAGATGTCAGTGCATTGTAGTGCTTTAGGAAATAATGAGGCCATGCTAACAGCAGAATTGTTCTTTACTGAAAAAACTAGTTCAGGTACATTAGTCACAGTTCTTAGTATGCATGGACTGGCAGTTTTTATACAAGTGCAATTTCCACAGATCTCTCAGGTTAATACAGCTGCAGTAACAGTTAATAGGCCAAGATGTCTCTTCAAAGCAATTTCCTTACACTGCACTTCTGTAGCTAACTTTCACATAATCATACATAAATAGGGGTGAAACACTTCCCGTTTGCTCTATGCACTAACAGGTTGTTGTACTCACAGTTAATGTTACAACCGGTTTCCACAGCAGGATCTAGCAAGTGTTCTGCTGCCTCAGCACACCACTCTGTATAGACATCCCCTCTCTACACTGAATGCTTCTGATATAATCAATCTCAAGGGGTGGGTGTGGGTTGTAAACAGCCCCACCAAGCAACTGGTTGCTAAGATCTGTGACTGCTTACTGATTAATGCACAGAAAATGCCCGAGTACATAGCAAACAACATTTTTAATCCTTTTGCAGCATAAACACAGGAAATGAGACCATCTTCATGACTCCGGCGGATCCACCTACAGATTTAAATCATAGCCTGACCTAATGGAGCAAAACTAAAATATAGTAAACTGCAAGCATCAAAGTAAATAACCCAGAGCAGTGTGCGGCAGCCTCTGTCCTCCTGAATGACAAGGGGCTGTCACACATTAGTTCCTATGGAGCTCCATAAGAACACACAGGTTCATTTATTAAACAGAAATACGCCGTATTTCTGTCGCAATCTGCAACATTTGCCCTCTCACGCCAGATCTAAAAAAAATGAGCATGCAGTGGGCAGGGAAAGGGATGGGCCAACAGGCCCATCTCACTTACCATTTTCAATGCCTGTTTTAGGAAACTGTCTTACATTTAGAAGCAGCGGTGGAGCCGCCAAAATAATGTAAAAGCCTGTGCCTGTTCATAACTCTGGCGGATCCACCTAGAGATTTAGATCATAGCCTAACCTATTGGACCAGAACTAAAATGTGATCAACTGCAAGCACCAAGGTAAATAACCCAGAGCTGCTTTAAATTTTGTGTTAAAACGGTGCTCAGGACTTATTTTCTAGATCTAAAACCCACAATGAATGTTTGTTAGAGAATCAGTATACTGTACATATTGAGCATAATATGAGTGACTACTGTGAGACCTCTGCTGCCAGGAAACATACACCTTACTTTCCTCATTCCTGCTGTATTCATCTTGTGAGGAGCGAACCAGCTGCGGTTTCAGACCTTCATGTACACCTGTGGGCTAATTTGCTCAAATGCAACTCTTTTTAGCAGGAGAATGAAAAATGTCAGCGTTAGAAAATAATAAGTGAGACATCTCAACGCATGCATAAACACGATCATCAGTATAGTTAAGATATTTCAATTAGGATTCATTTTGATTTAAAACATTTTTTTCTTCCTTAAACTTTCATCATCTTTATTTTATCCCCTTCTCGACCAGGACTTTAAAGATGGTGCCCACTCGCAAGAAGAGCGGGAGCCATAGCCGCCGGGTACCCGCTGTTTTAAACTAATGTCCGCGACCATAGGTGACGCCAAACGCAGACTCTTAACCCTTCAGATGCCGTGGTCAAACATGACCACGGCATCTGAACAAAAAAAAACAGAGGCACATGCTTCTGGGTGTGATCCAGCTCCCCCTGGCGAGGATTAGGGGAGCCGGATACAGTGTGCAGCAGCCTTTGTCCTCCTGAATGACAAGAGGCTGCCGCACATTAGTTTCTATGGAGCTCCAAAGGGGGTAATTTATTAAACAGAAATACACCTATATTAGTCATATTTATGGCGTAGATTGCGGTGCAAAGGTCCTTTGCGACGAAATCTGCGACTTTTGCCCGCTCACACCAGGTCTAAAAAAAGTGGATGTGGTGTGGACGGGGAAGGGGATGGACCAGCAGGCTAATCTCATTTACCATTGCCTGTTTTACACATAGAAAATGGTCTAAATGTAAGACATTAAGGAAGCTGTCTTACATTTAGAAGCAGTGGTGGATCCGCCAAAGTTATGTAGAAGCTGATGACTCTACATAACTGAGGCAGATCCACTACCAGTGAAGGGCTTTATTAAGACCGGCGTCTAAAATGCCGGTCTTAAATGTGCCCCATAGTGTATTTCTCATACACTCCAATACTAATCCATTGGAGTGTATAAGAGGAGCAATCTGATGATTGCTTGTTATAGTTCTCTATGGAAACTATAAAACCATGTCAAGAAAATAAATGTTTTTAAAAATAAAATAAAAAAATATATACAAACTCAATTCACCCCCTCTTTTCCCAAAATGTTAATAAAAATACAGTACAGACCAAAAGTTTGGACACACCTTCTCATTCAAAGAGTTTTCTTTATTTTCATGACTATGAAAATTGTAGATTCACACTGAAGGCATCAATACTATGAATTAACACATGTGGAATTATATACATAACAAAAAAGTGTGAAACAATTGAAAATATGTAATATTCTAGGTTCTTCAAAGTAGCCACCTTTGTCTTTATTTACTGCTTTGCACACTCTTGGCATTCTCTTGATGAGCTTCAAGAGATAGTCACCTGAAATGGTTTTCATTTCACAGGTGTGCCCTGTCAGGTTTAATAAGTGGAGT
This sequence comes from Bufo gargarizans, assembly GCF_014858855.1. Classification (NCBI taxonomy): domain Eukaryota; kingdom Metazoa; phylum Chordata; class Amphibia; order Anura; family Bufonidae; genus Bufo; species Bufo gargarizans. Next base: position 510,974,805 of record NC_058082.1, on the reverse strand, counting down.
TTCTTGCCTTATAAATGGGGTTGGGACCATCAGTTGCGTTGTGGAGAAGTCAGGTGGATACACAGCTGATAGTCCTACTGAATAGACTGTTAGAATGTGTATTATGGCAAGAAAAAAGCAACTAAGTAAAGAAAAACGAGTGGCCATCATTACTTTAAGAAATGAAGGTCAGTCAGTCCGAAAAATTGGGAAAACTTTGAAAGTGTCCCCAAGTGCAGTCACAAAAACCATCAAGCGCTACAAAGAAACTGGCTCACATGCGGACCGCCCCAGTAAAGGAAGACCAAGAGTCACCTCTGCTGCGGAGGATAAGTTTACCCGAGTCACTAGCCTCAGAAATCGCAGGTTAACAGCAGCTCAGATTAGAGACCAGGTCAATGCCACACAGAGTTCTAGCAGCAGACACATCTCTAGAACAACTGTTAAGAGGAGACTGTGTGAATCAGGCCTTCATGGTAGAATATCTGCTAGGAAACCACTGCTAAGGACAGGCAACAAGCAGAATAGACTTGTTTGGGCTAAAGAACACAAGGAATGGACATTAGACCAGTGAAAATCTGTGCTTTGGTCTGATGAGTCCAAATTTGAGATCTTTGGTTCCGACCACCGTATCTTTGTGCGACGCAGAAAAGGTGAACGGATGGACTCTACATGCCTGGTTCCCACCGTGAAGCATGGAGGAGGAGGTCTGATGGTGTGGGGGTGCTTTGCTGGTGACACTGTTGGGGATTTATTCAAAATTGAAGGCATACTGAACCAGCATGGCTACCACAGCATCTTGCAGCGGCATGCTATTCCATCCGGTTTGTGTTTAGTTGGACCATCATTTATTTTTCAACAGGACAATGACCCCAAACACACCTCCAGGCTGTGTAAGGGCTATTTGACCATGAAGGAGAGTGATGGGGTGCTGCGCCAGATGACCTGGCCTCCACAGTCACCGGACCTGAACCCAATCAAGATGGTTTGGGGTGGGGGGGGCGGAGCTAGCGCCTGAACTGAATGGAAGCATCCGGTTAGAGCTCCTGCTTTCAACCTGCTGAGGGAACGGCTATCTTCAACACTGAGAGCTCAAAATGGTCAAATATGGTGGCCAGAAGCAGTGTGACCAAGCTGCACATGCTAAATCCTCGCCAGCGGTCTCAGACATGACGAAATATCTAAAGAAGCAGCCGGCAGCCGGCCCGGCCAAAGAATCCAAGATGGCCGCGGCTCCCGGCGGCGCTCCACGAGGCCGCACTACAAGCTTCTCTGAAGGAGAGGAAGACGCGGAGGAAGAGGGTGAGTCCCGCAACCTCCCGGTGTCACGTAGCTTTATTAAGCAGGCTTTAGAGGAGGCAATGCACCCTGTGATCTCGAAACTACAGGAGGTGGCTCAGGACATTCAACAGATAGGCCACAGAGTGGATGCGCTAGAAACTGCGCACGCAGGCGACGCTTGAACACAGCGCTGCAGTCACTAAATCGCTATCTGCCTGTCAGTTTCACTTTAACCAGTTATATTCCTCCCTGGAAGACCAGGAGAATAGAGGAAGGCGTAATAACCTCCGGTTTAGAGGGATCCCGGAGACGGTCTCCACCACGGACATTCCGAACGCCATTACAAAAATAGTCACTTCCTTGCTGGGAGAATTTGATCCAGCCATGCTGATAATAGAACGGGCACACAGAGCTTTGCGCCCCCGTCCTAAGGACACTGATCCCCCCAGGGACGTGATATGCCGTTTCCTGAACTACCAGGATAAGGAAGCAATATTGAAGGCTGCCAGAATTGCACCATCGATTCTCCTAGAGGAGTCGCAGATACAGATATATCAGGACTTATCACCATTTACCCTGCAAAAAAGGCGATTTTTGAGGCCCCTTACATCATTGCTTAAAGAAAAGAAGATCCTCTACAGATGGTCCTTTCCGTTTGGGCTGTCCTTCCTAGCTGATGGAAAAAGGATCATGATATCATCCTTCTCGGACTTATCGGAAGCTTATATAGCTTTAGACTCTCCTCCTTTGAACATTCCTGACTGGGACAAAGTTCAGGATATTTCAGCTCTACCAGCTTTGCCCGCTCCCCAGCCTTGGGAGACCACTACAACGCCGAAGAAGATGAAGTCCAAGAAGTCCAGAGATGTCTCAACGCCAAAAAAGACCCACTTCTCACAGGATGGCTCCTGAATTCTTGGTGTAATTTGTCTTTGATTTTTCTTCCTCTGTTCTCCTACTGTCCTGTCAGTCCCTCTCTGTTTGTGGTCCGTTATACTGTTATTTTAACCCAGCTTTAATGTCACCTTTCTTTTATAGATCTGATCTATGCTTTTGACTCTTATGATTTTATGATTTATATTTTAGGCCGGTTCCCTCCCTGATGCAGGTTACTTGTGAACTTGTTTCACTCTCCCCCTACCCCATTTGATAGTTGATGTCCATGCGACTTCACATGTTGTTGCTGTTCCACTTAATGTGGTCTCAAGTTTTTGTTTCTATGTTAATATGGTGTAAGTCAGGGTCCATAGATTCTATTTTGCTCATTATGCATCGCTATGCTTCATATGTTACTATGGTCAAGAAATGTCTGAACTAGTAATTGTCTCTTACAATGTGAAGGGGTTAAGGTCCCCCTCTAAACGAAGTCAAATCTTCTCTCTCCTCTGGAAGGAAAAAAGTGCAGTAATTTTCCTACAAGAAACTCACTTTAAGCAGGATAACTTTCCAAACCTGTCATTTACTAAATACCCTACTTGGTATCATTGTGGCGCGGATGGGGCGGCATCTAGAGGGGTCAGCATTGGTTTCAGGCGTAACACCCCATTTACCTATCAGAGTCATGTTCAAGATCCAGAGGGCCGTTACATTATATTAAAAGGAAAAATCGGCCAAACCTTGTACACTTTTGTTAATGCCTACGCCCCTAATGCTGACCAAACTAGATGGATTGCCAGCCTTCTATCTTTAGTTGAGAAACATAGGGAAGGTATACTAATATTAGCAGGAGATTTGAATATGCCTCTTAATCCCCTTTTAGATACGTCTTCAAGAAAATAAGCTCTCCCCTCTAAGGCAATCAAAGCTACTCTGGCTAGAATGTTCAAACTTGGTTTGGTTGATGTGTGGAGATGTCTTAATCCTAATGATATTGATTACTCTTTTTTCTCTGCAGCCAACAACTCATATAGCAGAATTGATTATGTATTAATCTCCAAAGAACACTTGCAACTTTGCTCCTCGGCGAAAATAGGGTCCATGACGCTATCAGATCATTCACCAGTCTTCTGTTCCATCCGCCCTTCACAAGGTATGGGTAAGAAATCTGGTTGGAGGTTCAACGAGTCTATCTTGGAAAATGCCAAACATAAGAATAAAATACTTTCCCTCCTAAAGGAATACTTCCAAATTAATCATACTTCTGATACTTCCCCAAATACCCTATGGGATGCCCATAAAGCCTACATAAGGGGACAATTGATAAGCCTATGCTCCTATTTGAAGAAAGAGGCCGACAAAAAAAATAGACTCCCTTCTTACCAGGATTAACAACTTGGAGAAGACTCATAAAATTTCTTTATTGCAACTTCACTTATCTGAACTTATTTTACTCAAAACAGAGCTTAAAAATTTACTAAATGAGCGCTCTGCGAAGTATTTTTTAAGCTCTCAGCAAAAATTTTTTGCTCATGGCGATAAAGCAACAAAGTTTCAGATGCAGCGGATTAAACGTAGAAAACTGAATGGCTTCATACATAAAATTACCTCTCCATCAGGTTCAATGTTGCTCAAAACTGAAGAAATAGCAGAACAGTTTAAGTTGTATTATGAGTCCCTGTATAACCTCCCCCCCCCCCCCCCCCGTCTTCCTGATCCTGGACTGGACAAGGTACAAAATATTTCTTCCTTCCTTAGCTCACTTCATCTCCCGGTCCTTACAAATAGCCAGCATGATCAGCTGGCTGCTCCGTTTACGATAACGGACATTCAAGAAGCACTTAATTCATCCCCGACCGGGAAATGCCCCGGACCGGATGGTTTACCTCTGTCCTATTATAAAGCTTACTCTGAAGTCCTGTTTCCCCACTTACTTCCAATATGCAATAATGCTCTGCTTAACTCCCCGTATCGTCCGATATGTCTAGAGCTACGATAACAATTATTCCCAAGCCAGGTAAGGATCATTCCATCTGCTCAAATTACCGTCCTATATCCTTGCTTAACACTGACCTTAAACTATTGGCCAAAATGTTGGCTACTAGGCTGCAAAAGCTACTCCCCTCCCTGATCCATCCAGACCAGGTCGGATTTGTCAAGGGAAGAGAGGGTAAGGACAATGTTATGAAAGTACTAAATGCATTGTACTTCTCCTCTTTTAAAAAAATACCCATAGTTCTCTTAGGTACCGATGCCGAGAAGGCGTTTGACAGAATAGACTGGCTATATATTAGTCTTACACTGGCCAAATTTAATATCCCTGTTCAATTCTCAAATGCAATCAGGGCTATGTATCACTCCTCCTCGGCATCGGTACTAGTTAATGATACCCTATCTCCCTGCTTCAGTATAAGGAACTGGCACAAGACAGGGCTGTCCTCTGTCCCCGCTTATTTTCGTATTGGTTATGGAGACGCTTTTACAATCCCTGAGACAGCAGACAGAGATTATAGGACTTAGAGTGGGAAGTCAGGAAATCAAATTGGCTGCATTTGCCGATGATCTCTTGATCTGCACAACCAATCCGAAAAAATCTCTTCCTGCTATCTTATCATTGTTGGATTTATTTGGGTCACTTTCTAATTTCAAGGTAAACCCTGCTAAATCTCAACTCATTCATAGTGGGTTCCCTCCCTCAACAATTAGAATTCTTAAGCTCCAGTCTCCCTTTAACTGGTCTACACAAAGGTTGACGTACCTAGGAGTAAACATATCCCCTAATACTAAGGACTTATACAAACTAAACTTTATCCCTCTTTTAAAGTCGGTTATTGACCAGATGGACTCGTTGGACCTCCCTTTTCTGTCTTGGTTTGGCAGAAAAAATATGGTATCGGCATTGATTCTACCCAAATTGACATATGTCATGCAGGTTCTGCCTATCAAGATACCGAAATCCTTCTTTAATAGATTTAACAAGGCAGTGCGTCATTTTATTTGGAAGGGGCGCAGACCGAGAATTGCATTGGACACTCTCACCAAACCAAAGGATCTAGGTGGGATTAATCTCCCAGACCCTGAAATATACATGAAAGCCATACATCTAGCCAGAGTAGTAGATTGGATTAGAGCTCCCCCCCATAAATTTTGGGTTCAGATGGAAAATAGCTTTCTCCCCTCCACTCCCAGAGCTGTTCTGCTTGCTGGGAAAGCCTTTCCCCCATCTCCTCAAATCCAAAACCCTATGATAAGATGCTCACTGACAGTTTGGGAATGGTTCTCCTCTAGGGGTAGAATGCTTTCCACTCCTTCCCCGCTTCTGACTTTGGGAGATGTCATTGATTTAGCATTCTTTGATTTGAAAGAGGCTTGTAGCCCTGTGGTTAGGCAGTCTAACTTACCCGTATCAGACATTCTAAAAAAGCACGATACCTTCCCCCCCCTTCCTCTCCTTTTTACCAACTTGAAAGAATCTATGTCTCTTTCATTTGTACACAAATATATATTAACTGAAATGGCTTCTGCGGAGAGCCTTCCTAAGGTGACACCTTTGTTCCCATGGTTTGAAGGGCTAATTGGTTCTAAGCTAGCGCCTAATAGATTAATTTCATTCATATACAAAAGGATCAAATCACCGGTGACTGACATTACACCAGCTATAGTGAGAGTCTGGGAAAAAGATCTCAATCGACCCCTAACCCCCATTGAAATCAAGACTATGTTTTCTGTTCCACATAAAATTTCAAGGTGCGTGCGTGTTCAGGAAAATGGGTACAAGATCATGATGAGGTGGTATAAAACTCCAGAGAATATTGCAAAATACTTTTCGGGTGTTTCCGACTCCTGTTGGAGATGCAAAACCTCTAAGGGCACTTTCTTTCACATATGGTGGGAATGCCCAATCATTCAAACATGGTGGCATTCCATAATAACTAAGTGTAATAGGATTTGTGGTACCTCTTTGGTGTGTTCTCCTGAACTGACTCTCCTAGGCCTGGGGCTGGAAAGGATACACAAGAGGGTCAGGTCCTTATTGCTTATATTATTAGCTGCATCTAGAATTTTAGTTGCTGCCGCCTGGCTTTCTACAGAGGCCCCAGATGAGGCTAAATGGACACAAAAGGTGGACCAACTGTATAGATTAGAGGAACTTTCTCATTGGGAAACCCGTACTAGAAGCGCCTTCTTGGACATGTGGGTTCCTTGGAAGACGTTTAGGGGCCTTCCTTGACTTTTCCTTAACTTGTACTAGCTTCTTTTTTTTTATTTTTATTTTTTCTAGCTTTCTTTTCTCATTATTACCATTCTACCCTTTCTCTACTGTGTTGGGCATATAACTGACCTAGTGCCATACCTTGTTGCTGCACCTAATGAGCTATAGTGTATATTTATGTCTCACCTGATTTATACCATTTGTTTGGTTGATGTTTTCTCCACTTCCCCTTCCCTATTTATGTTAATTTATGGCATTGCTTACTGATTTGCTGTGTTAGGATGTGCTGGTATGATGTAATACCATATATCTATACTTTTGTACTATTATACTGGCGCTATTTTTCCGCCAATGTCATGTATCTTTTGTTATTATTTAAAAAAAAAAAAAAAATTGTTAATTAAAAAAAAAAAAAAAAGATGGTTTGGGGTGAGCTGGACCGCAGAGTGAAGGCAAAAGGGCCAACAAGTGCTAAGCATCTCTGGGAACTCCTTCAAGACTGTTGGAAGACCATTTCAGGTGACTACCTCTTGAAGCTCATCAAGAGAATGCCAAGAGTGTGCAAAGCAGTAATCAAAGCAAAAGGTGACTACTTTGAAGAACCTAGAATATGACATATTTTCAGTTGTTTCACACTTTTTTGTTATGTATATAATTCCACATGTGTAAATTCATAGTATTGATGCCTTCAGTGTGAATCTACAATTTTCATAATCATGGAAATAAAGAAAACTCTTTGAATGAGAAGGTGTGTCCAAACTTTTGGTCTGTACTGTACATATGAAACACCTATATATGGCCCTAACAACATTACGGGCTTACCCCTAATTAGAATATATATAACCGATTGAAGGAGTAAGGTGAGTAGAGTATATTTTAATTCAAAGAATATATACTACAATAGTACAAAAAATACTCAATTTTATTAAGAAAATCACAAAAAAGACACATGATCAGCACTGGTCACAAATAAGACAATACACACAGGTTACAATACATGTTAAAAACCAAGTGAACCGATGGTGGGCTGCCAATACATATATCCAAAGTAAAGTGCAAGTGCATAATTGTACCCAAATGGTCATCAATAGTGGGCATATAGTATCCACAAGCTGTAGCTGTTAGATACCAAAAATATCCACATGTATATATGTGTCAAAGTTTGCCACAAGCCGGTGTAAAAATATACACCAAAGTTATCAAAACTAGGGCAATAACAATAAACAATAATCACAATTGTATTTGACACATGATGGAAAGCGTTATATATACTGACCAATTGATTTAATTGTATCGTGCAGCAATACCACCGGTCCACTCCCCAACGCACGTTTCGCGTACAGCTTTTTCAAGGGGTATTGGTTGTCTGTACTGTACATAAAAAAAAAAACATCCCAGGCATGTACTATTAAAATATTTATCCCATACGGCAAACGGCGAAATGGAAAAAAAAGTCAAAATGGCCGATTCGCCATTTTTGGGTCACTTCACGTCCCACAAAAATGGTATCAATGAAAATTACAGATCGCCCCGCTACAAAAAATGAACACTCACACAGCTCCATACACATAACTACAAAAAAGTTATAGGGGTCAGTATATAGTGATGGAAATAAAAAACATTTCAAGGTTTTTAATTTTTTTCAGTATTAAAACGCAAGAAATACTATACATATGTGGTATTGCGGTAATCATAGAGACCTGTAGAATGAAAGTAACATGTCAGTTTTACCATATAGGGAACGCCGTAAAAACAAAACCCATAAAAATGTTGCAGAATTGCATTTTTTTTTCAACTTCACCCCATTTGGAATATTAAATGGTGAAATTAGAAAGTGCAACTTGTACAACAAAAAACAAGCCACATACGGCTATGTGAGCGAAAAAAAATGAAAAGGTTATGGCTCTGTCAAGGCAGGGAGTGAGAAATGGAAACTCAGAAGTGAAAAAAAAAAAAAAATTGTGCTGAAAGGGTTAACCCCTTGTGATCAGCCTGTTTTGAGCTCTGTAGACCAAGCGTTTTTCTTCATTTTTTCATAGTCGCCTTCTAAGAGATATAACTTTTTTATTTTTCCGTCTATGTAATTGGGAGACTGAATTATTAGGAGTACAGATAGGGCAATCTGTCACAAAGACCTGGATCATCGAACGGTGTGTTGTCTTCCTGGTGCTCCTTAGGTGTAACGTCCTTAAAAATTAATTTAGGTATTTAGGTCAAAAGCTTAGGGCAAGGACCTCAAAGGTAGTGTTTTATAAAATACTATCTGTACCACGAGCCACACAAGAAAGGCAGCGGGAGATTAGGGAGGTTAACAAGTGGCTCAAGAACTGGTGTAGGAAGGAGGGGTTTGTGTTCCTGGAGAACTGGGCTGACTTCTCTGTCGGCAACAGGCTCTATCATAGGGATGGGCTGCACCTCAATTGGTGAAGGTGCAGCTGTGTTGGGGGAGAACATGGCTAGAAGGTTGGAGGAGTGCTTAAACTAGGGACTGGGGGGGGAGGGTAATTACTTTATAGGATGGAAAGATAATGCAGATAGAGACCGGGGGCGAGGTAATGGGACTGGGAGAGGAATGGAAGGAGGGACTAGAATAGTTTAGAAGGAAAGGTGTAGGGTAAGAAATATACATAAACCTCTTAATTGTATGTATACGAATGCCAGAAGCCTGACTAATGAAACTGGGAAACTGGAATTAGTGATGTGTGAGGAGGACTATGACATAGTCTGAATAACTGAGACATGGCTGGATGATAGCAATGACTGGGCAGTTAATGTACATGGTTACAGTCTGTTTAGAAAGGATTGCCAAATTCGGAGAGTGGGAGGGGTTCCTTTATGTAAAGTCACTGTGGGTAGAAATACATGGAGGCAAAAACAATAATAAAATAGTAATAGGAGTTTATTATAAACCACCTAATATACCAGAGTCCACAGAAAATCTACTACTAAACGAGATAGACGAGGCAGCAGATCATAATGGGGTAGGTATTATGGGGGACTTCAACTACCCAGATATAGACTGGGAAACTGAAACCTGTATCTCTCATAAAGGAAACAGGTTCTTGGCAATAACCAAAGACAATTACCTTTCCCAACTGGTTCAGGACCTGACTAGAGGGACAGCCATACTGGACTTAGTATTAACCAATAGACCTGACAGAACAAGAGATGTGAAAGTTGGGGGACACCTGGGAAATAGTGACCATAAAGTAATAACCTTCCAATTGTCATTCAAAAGAGTGTTTATTCAGGGAGGAACAAAAATAAGAGAGGCCATAGGCCTAACTAACTGGGGCAAAGTACTCAAAAATAAAGATACAGTCACAAAATGGGATATTTTTAAAAGCATCCTAAAATCTAATTGTAAGAGGTACATACCTTATGGGAATAAAAGGTTAAGGAACAAGAAAAAAAACTATGTGGATAAATAGAACTGTAAAAAAAGCGATATATGACAAAAAAAAGCATTAAAATCACTAAAACAGGAGGATCGCGAGGAAGCACTGAAAAACTATAAGAAAAATATAGAATATGTAAAAAACAAATAAAAGCAGCCAAACTAGAAACCGAGAGATTATTTGCCAAAGAGAGCAAAACTAACCCTAAAGTGTTCTTCAATTATATAAATAGTGAAAAGTATAAATCTGAAGGTGTTGGCCTTTTACAGAGTAATGAGGGGGGAGTTGCAGAGAGCGATGAGGAGAAAGCAAAGCTATAAAATATTTTTTTTCTCCACTGTATTCACTAAGGAAAATTAACTGTTAGATGAAATGCAGAATGTGAAAGTAAATTCCCCATTAAAAGTGCCCTGTTTGACCCAGGAAGAAGTACAGTGGTTTTCTTAAAAAGATTAAAATAGACAAATCGCCAGGACCAAATGGCATACACCCCCGTATCCTAAGAGAATTTAGCAATGTCATAGCCAGACCCGTATTTCTGATATTTAAGGACTCTATACTGACATGAGAAAAAAAAACTCCCAGGCTGTGAGCTGTGCGCTGCAATTGGCCAGCGCTGCAGCCTAGGAGAAGGAGACGCCCACAGGACAAGGGCAGACACCGCCTACTATAAGTTACAGAGCGAAGATACCGGAGGGCATAACGGGAGAACAGAGCAGCACCCGGGGATAATAGTAAGTGCAGTGAGATCCCCGGGCGCCGCTCTACATGTCAGCATACTTAGTTCACACAGTTTTTCCAGGTGAAAGGTCCTCTTTAAGGCTACATCCACACTCAACTGGGGATGAAAAACAGCAAGTATAGTTATTTCCTTGCTTAAGGGTGATGCACAGTCATGGGCTTTTTCTCTGCTGACCGGATCGCAGTCTCTCCTGTTGGTAGATTAATTTTTCTAAGCTTTGGGTCTTATCTATGATGATCTGGATCGGACCTCTCTAGCCAAAACCAAGCTGTGCGGCCATCGTCAGGGTGATCGTTTCCACTGAGATTTATTGCTCTGAGTTTGGGAGGTAAGCTACGAATACAGAGTGGAACAATCCTGCCCTCCGTAGCTAGTTTTGTCAAGGGTTATCAGAGCGGCTGAAGGACGCCTTGGCATTTCATGAAACCCAAGGGTCTCTGGAGGCTGCTATCTCTCTGGCTATACGCATGGATAGACGCCTGAGAGAGAGAGATCTAGGGGCCCCCACTCTCAGGATGTTCTATCACATGGTGTATCGTACTGCTCTAATACTTTTGGTGAAGCTACTCCTGAGTTTATGTCTGGGAACAAACCCATGCTATTAGGGGGAGCTACTCCTGGATCCGCTTTTAAGCATACTGGTAATTAATAGGATTGGAGTGTGTTTATTCTGCGGAAAAAAAGGACATTTGTCTTTTACTGGTAGTACACAATTTCTCCTGGCTGCTGAGGTGGCGCTAGAGTCAAAAATGGTGGGGATTGAGGTGTTTATCGACAGCGGGGCTGGGGTGAACCTGATTGATGCTCAGTTCGTCCGTATGCATGGCTTGTCACCGAGTGCATTAGAAAAAACATTTCTGTTTTTGCTTTTGATTCTGCATCTCTAGCTCAGAAGTGTTTATCTCAAGTGGTGCATGATATCAGATTAAGAGTTTGTGACTTTCATCAAGAATTTATCTTGTGTTTTGTGCTGGAGGGTCTCACTGCATCGGTGGTTCTGGGTTTACCGGGGTTAAGCAAGCACAATCAAACCATCGATTGGCAAACTAGACAGATTCTGGATTGGGGTGATTATTGCATCGACAATTGCACCACACAGCAAAAAAAACTTGCTGTCTGCTACTGGGCAAAAACCATTTGTCCAATACTAAATCCGAAGTCAGAATTGTTGTAACACGTCACAAAATGTTGCTATACATAAGTATGCCTAAATGAATTAAGCACTTGGAAAGCATTGAATATTTTTTTACAGAACGAGTTTTAATCCATCAATTACCTGATCTACATCAAAGTGTGCATAGTACACAGTGTTTGAAAATGTAATGGAATAACAACATTTCAAAAAGTCTCATTTTTCAGTTTAAAAGTCTTACTTGAGGAAGGCCCAGTTCTGTTAAAGTGCTTCAGGCATTTGCTTTTGCGTTTGTGAATGGTCATATTTTCCCGTTGCAAAAACCAGCAGTAGTCCCCCATCATGTTGGGATTCCAGCGGCCTTCATACCTCCATTGTAGAAATATCTTTATGGAACCGCTCTCCATGTTCGTCACTTACATGTCCCAAATTAGGTGGGAAAAAGTCAAGATGGGAATGTAAGAAATGCACTTTGAATGACATTCGTCAGTCAAGTTGTTCATATGCTGTAAGCATGTTGTCTACGAATTCAGCATAGTTTGCAGCTCGTCTGTTCCCATGGAAGTTCTGCACTACTAGCACAAAAGCATCCCAAGCTGCAATACGCACTCGTTTTGTCAGATTCTAAAGTAGTATATTTGCCACATATGTAGCATAAATTGTGTGGATCGTTAACACATTTGCGTTTATCCATCTTAAAGGGGTTCTGCAGTTTGTTTAAACTGATGATCTATCCTCTGGATAGATCACTAGCATCTGATCGGCGGGGTTCCGACACGCGGGACCCCCGCCGATCAGCTGTTTGAGAAGGCAGCGGCGCTGGCAGTAGCGGCGCGGCCTCCTTACTGTTTACCGCAGGCCCAGTGACGTCACAACTAGTATCAACTGACCTGGGCGCGGCTAAGCTCCATTCAAGTGAATAGAGCTTAGCCCCGCCTAGGACTGTTGATACTAGTCGTGACGTCACTGGGACTGCGATAAACATCGAGAAGGCCGCGGCGCTACTGCCAGTGCCGCTGCCTTCCCAAACAGCTGCTATGCGGGGATCCTGAGTGTCCAGAGGATATATCATCAGTTTAAACAAACTGCAGAACCCCTTTAAGTTTCAAAACTGATAGCACTATAACAGATCACTTTATCAAAATCTGTCAGCTTACCTTATATACTTCCTGCATCCGGACAGATCTGGACACGTGTCTATTGGAATATCTCCAATATAATGCATTATATTATAACTGAATAGGCTTTGCATGTATAACTTAACCCTTTAACCCCTTAAGGACACGGCCATATTTCACCTTAAGGACCAGGCCATTTTTTGCAAATATGACCAGTGTCACTTTATGTGTGAATAACTTTAAAGCGCTTTTACTTATCCAGGCCATTCTGAGACTGTTTTTTCATCACATATTGTACTTCATGACACTGGTAAAATGAAGTTAAAAAAAATTTGGAAACATTTGAAAATTTCCAAGTTTCAATTTCTCTACTTCTATAATACATAGTAATACCTCCAAAAATAGTAATTCATTTACATTCCCCATATGTCTACTTTATGTTTGGATAATTTTTGGAATGCTACTTTATTCTTTGGAGACGTTACAAGGGTTAGAAGTTTAGAAGCAAATCTTGAAATTTTTCAGAAAATTTCTAAAACCCACTTTTTCAGGACCAGTTCAGGTCTGAAGTCACTTTGTGAGGCTTACATAATAGAAACCACCCAAAAATGACATTTTACAAACTATACCCCTCAAGGTAATCAAAACTGATTTTACAAACTTTGTTTAGATGTTCCACAAGAATTAATGGAAAATAGAGATAAAATTTCAAAATTTAACTTTTTGGGCAGATTTTCCATTTGAATCCATTTTTCCCAGTTACAAAGCAAGGGTTAACAGCCAAACAAAACTTAATATCTATGGCCCTTATTCTGTATTTTACAGAAACACCCCATATGTGGTTGTAAACTGCTGTACGGGCACATGGCAGGGCACAGAAGGAAAGGAATGCCATACGGCTTTTGGAAGGCAGATTTTGCTGGACTGTTTTTTTGACACCATGTCACATTTGAAGCCCCCCTGATGCACCCCTAGAGTAGAAACTCCAAAAAAGTGACCCAATTTTGTAAACTATGGGATAGTGTGGCAGTTTTGTTGGTAGTATTATAGAGTACATATGATTTTTGGTTGCTCTATATTACACTTTTTGTGAGGTAACAAAAAATAGCTGTTTTGGCAGAGTTTTTATTTTTTGTTATTTACAACATTCATCTGACAGGGTAGATCATGTGGTATTTTTATAGAGCAGGTTATTATGGACGCGGTGATACATAATATGTCATCTTTTTAATTATTTATGTAAGTTTTACACAATAATTTCATTTTTTAAAGAAAAAAAATAATGTTTTAGTGTCTCCATAGTTTTTTGTTTTTGGGCGATTATCATGGGTAGGGTATGATTTTTGCGGGATGAGATGACAGTTTGATTGGCACTATTTTGGGGTGCGTATGACTTTTTGATTGCGTACTATTACACTTTTTGTGATGTAAGGTGACAGAAAAAGGCATTTTTTTACGGTATTCACCTGAGGGGTTAGGTCATGTGATATTTTTATAGAGCAGGTTATTATGGACGCGACAATACCTAATATGCATAGTGCATATTTTTTTCTTCATTTTTACTCAGTGATAAATGTGTTTTTTTATTTTAACTTTTTTATTTATTTTTTGACCCAGAACCACTTGGTTCTTGAAGATCCAGTGGGTCTGATGTCTGTATAATACAGTACAGTACACTATATAGTGTACTGTTCTGTATTTTCACTTTACAAAGTCTGATCAGACTTCTGCCTTTAGCAGAAGTCTGATCAGCACCATGGACAGCCAGAAGCCTGTGAAGGCGTCCGATTGCCATGGTAACCATCTTTCACTGCCACAACAGAGCAGCATGTGATGGGGAGGGAGGAAGGCCCCCTCCCTCTGTGATCCCATCAAGAATCGGGGGCTGAAACAGCACAGCCCCCTCCCTGTTAACCTCTTCCATACAGCGGTCCCTACGGACTGCGGCATGGAAGTGGTTAAACGGCTAACATCACAGCACAGATGTCAGCAGTTTCAAGCAGAGTGTCAGCAATGTGCTGACACTCTGCTTGCTAACCGCTCGGCCATCCTGAAAATGAGAGGGGGCGGGCGGGATGATCGGGGTGTGTCCGCCCGCCCCTCAGCACCGCCCGCACAGCCCGCACAGCCCACACCTCTCCTTCAGCACAGCCCACCGGCAGATAATGAGGGCTGCATTTAGGTAATTTTGAAGTTTCTGATCCCCACGATGACGGACTGCGGGGATCAGAAACTTTCGACACACTGCAAACCGCAGGTCTACGCAAATGCGAGTGAGCGCCATGTTTGGGGTCCGGACCTGCCGTACATGTACGGCGAAGGTTTGTAACCTGTTGGGGACACATGACATACTGGTACATCATGATGCTCCAGTACTTAAGGACACATGACGTACCGATACGACATGTGTATTTCCGATCACCGCCGTGCGGCAGGTGGTGATCGGAACTGGGTGCCTGATGAACTCAATCAGCAGGCACCCTGGGACAATGCTGAGGGGGGTCCTGTGACCCCCCCCATATTGGCGACCCCTCCCAAACATGGCGCCCGCTCGCATTTGCAGCAGACCTGCGGCTTGCAGCGATCGCAACCGTAAATGGTGCCATGAGAAAGTACAACTTATCCCACAAAAAATAAGCCCTCATAAGGCTATGTGAAAAATAAAAAAGTTAGGACTATGGGAAGTCGGGGAGTGAAAAATGAAAACGCAAAAATGGAAAATTCCAGGGTCGTTCAGGGTTAAAATCTAGACATGTAAGGCAAATTCCGAATTCATATTTGTAATCAGCGAGCTCATTTTACTATAAATTTGCGATGTATGAGTGGGGAGAGAGGAGGGGCTGGAGTCCGGAACTAAGGGCGGGGCCCGGTGCAGTCACTGTACTCTTACACCGGGCCCCGCCGCTCACCGCAGTATTTAAAAACAGGAATCCTCATCCTGTTATTAAGTTTAACTAACGCTGCGCTCTCCCATGTTCCCATGTTCCCCTGTATCCCCACAGTACTTACGAACAAGCTTCCATAGCAGGCAGAGCGGACGGCAGCAGTAACGTCACTCACTGACGTTGAGCGCCTGCTCCGCCCACTTTATCAATGAACCAGGCGGAGCAGGCGTGCAACGTCAGTGAGTGACGTTACTGCTGCCATCCGCTCTGCCTGCTATTGAAGCTTGTTCGTAAGTGCTGTGGGGATACAGAGGAACATGGGAACATGGGAGAGCGCTGCGTTAGTTAAACTTAATAACAGGATAAGGAATCATGTTTATAAATAATTCGGTGAGCAGAGGGCCGGTGTATTTTGGGGTACACTGTTATGAGAGGGATCTGTGGATGACATATAGCAGTGTCATCCACAGATCCCCCCCATAACAATTCCATCCACAGATCCCCACCCCATAACAATGCCATCCACAGATCACCCCACCACATAACAATGCGATCCACAGATCTCCCACCCCATAGCAGTACCACTCACAGATCCCCCATAACGGTGCCATCCACAGGTCCCCCATAACAGCGTCATCCACAGATTCCCCATAACAGTGCAATCCAGAGATCCCCATAACAGTGCCATCCAGAGATCCCCGATAAACGTGCCATCCAGAGATCCCCCATAACATTACCATCCACAGATCCCCCACATGACAGTGCGTCATCCACAGATCCCCCATAATGGTGTAATGCACAGACCACCATTAATTAAAAACCCACCAAAAGGAATCATGTTTAAAAAATAATTCGGTGAGCAGAGGGCCGGTGTATTTTGGGGTACACTGTTATGAGGGGGATCTGTGGATGACATATAGCAGTGTCATCCACAGAGCCCCCCCATAACAGTTCCATCCACTGATCCCCCACCCCATAACAATGCCATCCACAGATCCCCCCACCCCATAACAATGCCATCCACAGATCTTCCACCCCATAGCAGTACCACTCACAGATCCCCCATAACAGTGCCATCCACAGATCCCCCATCACAGCGTCATCCACAGATTCCCCATAACAGTGCCATCCAGAGATCCTCCATAACAGTGCCATCCAGAGATCCCTGATAACAGTGCCATCAAGAGATCCCCCATAACAGTGCCATCCACAGATCCCCCACATGACAGTGCGTCATCCACAGATCCCCCATAATAGAGTCATGCACAGACCACCATTAATTCAAAACCCACCAAAAGCACACCTTTTGGTTAAAAATATTTTTTTTCTTATTTTGCTCCTCAAAAACCTAGGTGCGTCTTATAGGCCGGTGCGTCTTATAGGGCGAAAAATACGGTACATCTTTTTCTGTTTTAACTACTAAGACATTAACCTCTTCTATATCTGATTTTGCTGACGTGTCTTCTGAGAGTGGATGCCAGGATTTACCTCCGCTTTGGGAATATGATTGTCCTATCAATCTTATTCCCGGAGCTAAATTGCCAAAATCTAGGTTGTATTACCTTTTTGAACCTGAAAGACTGGGCATGAGAGAGTATATTACCAAGAGTTTGGCTAAAGGACACATAGCAGCATCCAAGTCTTCAGTGGCAGCATGGTTCTTTTTTGTTAAAAAAAAGGACGGCGGTCGGGGGCGGAGCTTGCACTGGTCAGAGATGGCTGCACGATTCTGAGCTCTGCTACAAAGATCGCCATTTGAAACTGCTAACAGCAGCTATCTGCCTGAAAATGGTGAAGATCGGGAACCCTAAAGCTGGAGAACACCCGAACTCTAACAAATCCCAGATCGCTGGGGGCAAAATGGATAAACTCATCAAAAAAGCAGCCTCTATCTATGTAGCACGGGACTCAAAGATGGTGCCGACACACTCGCACAAAGCCAGTGCGCTGGACAGATCGGAGGAGGAAAGTGACACAGAGGAGCCACAGGATATAGGAGCGCTTCCAATAACCAGACACTACCTGAAACAAGCCCTCTGCAAAGCCATGGAACCAGTTCTCAGTGAAATATTAGCACTGCGCCAAGAGATGAGGCAAGTGGGGGATCGGGTGGAGACTCTAGAGACTCACCAGACACTGATCCTGGATCATCAGAGTGCCACTACAAGCTTGTTCCAAAAGTGCAGCAATGAACTGCACACATCCTGGAAGACTAGGAAAACAGGGGGCGCCACAACAACTTGCGCCTTAAAGGGATCCCAGAATCTGTACAACCTGGGGATATCCCTGCAGCAGTGAAAACCCTCTGCACTTTACTCCTGGGTCCAGAGTATTCTCTTGACATAGTCATAGAGAGAGCACAGGGCATTACGCTCTAAACCTAAGCCTGAAGAACCCCTTAGGTACGTGATTTGTAAATTCCTAAACTTTCAGGTTAAAATGGCAGTCCAAGAGGCTGCTAGGAATCGTCCTGACCTATTATTTGAGGGAGCGCAGGTGACAATATACTAAGACCTAGCCTCTTCTACACTTAGAAAACACAGAGCCCTGAGGCCCCTAACGGAATGGCTACGAGCCAATAAAATCCAATACAGATGGAACTTTCCGTTTGGACTCTCCATCTCCCAGGCTAGGGGCCGCTTCAATATCTCGGCCCACTCCGATTTGGACAATCTCTATGATTACCTGAAAATCCTTCCCCTGAAGGTAGACAACTGGGATCTGTTTCAAGTTCCGGCCTCCGAGCCCGGCGGTGAGATGATTTCCGCTCTGTGGAACGCATTTGTGTCCCAGAGCGGCATCCGGAATCTATGGGTGAAGCTATTTGCTGCTGAGGTGGTTTTTGTTGGAAAGTTCTTTCAAGGAGGGCATAGGGATTGTGGGAGAAGACTTAAATGTTTCTCTCAATCCTCAAATCAACTCGTCCTCCCATAAAACGGCCCATTCTTTACGCTCTTTAAGGGCTATGAGGGATACCTTCTGGAGCCTCCACTTAGTGGATTCCTGGCGTGCGCTACACCCAAATACCTAAGACTACACCTTCTTTTCCCATGTCCATAATACTTACCACCGCATCGATTACATCTTCATTTCCAAAGAGCACCTCCAGCTCTGTCCTGAAGCCAAGATTGGTTCTATTCATATTTCTGATCACGCTCCTGAATTTCTCTCGGTCCTCTCCCCCTCACACAATCCTAGATGTTTCAACTGGATCCTTAATGAATCCCTTCTAGGTGACCCAAACACCATTGAGAGAGTTGCATCCCTGCTAGATGAATACTTTGAGCTGAATAACCACCCCCCCTCTCACCTCACATGGGATGCACATAAACCCTTCATAAGGGGTCAATTTATTAGTTTAGGATCCCATTTGAAAAAACTCAGAGAGAGAAATATTAATGCCCTTCTATCTAAAATACAAAGCTTTGAGGTCTTACACAAAGGTTCATTGTCTGATTCGCAACTTCAGGAACTATCAAATCTGAGAGCAGAATTGAAAGCTTTATTGCAAACTAAATCCACTAAATACTACCTCAACTCTCAACCCAGCTGAGATCCCATTTTCTCTTCTAATCAAATAGCCAAACAATTTAGGTACTTCTATGAAAACTATAAAACTTTCCCCCACCCCCAAGTCTTATCTTTCCCTTGTTTCCGCTTTCCTTGAATCGACTACCCTCCCTTTGCTCACCGAACCTCAAAAACATTCTTTAGCTGCCCCCTTCACCATAGATGAACTCTCTTCAGCCCTTTCCCAGATGCCTTTAGGCAAAAGCCCCGACCCTGATGGCCTTCCGGCCTCTTACTATAAAACCTGCAGGAAACAACTTCTACCTCACCTCCTTAAAGTTTGCAACCTATCCCCTACAAGGCGATCCGCCCTCCAGAGAAATGGCAATGGCTCACATAGCTGTAATACCCAAGGAGGGAAATGACACTAAGCTATGCTCAAACTGCAGACCTATTTCTCTTTTGAATATAGACCTTAAACTCCTAGCCAAGATGTTTGTCAATTGACTTGCAAATTTCCTTCCCTTCTTAGTGCATGGGGATCAGGTGGGCTTCTTTCGCAATAGAGAGGGTAAAGATAACACGGCTAGAGTAATCAATGTGTTGTGCCATGCTAAACACACCTCCTCTCCACTCCTCCTTCTCAGCACAGATGCTGAGAAAGCATTTGATAGAATCAATTGGGACTACCTGAAACAAGTGTTATTGAACTTTGACCCACCTGATCTCTATGTGCAGGCTGTCTTTGCTATGTATGCTCAAGCCACAGCCCTCGCCATGGTTAATGGAGGCCTATCCCCACCTTTCCACATACATAATGGCACCTGCCAAGGTTGTCTCTTGTCTCCCCTCCTTTTAATTTTTGCTATGGAACTCCTTCTGGCCACTCTCCGTGCTGACCCAGGTATTATAGAAAACACAAGATAGCGGCTTTTGTCAATGATGTAATCATAATGACCACCAACCCAAGGGACTCTCTCCCCTGTATACAACGCCATCTTCACCATTATAGTATCCTATCCAATTTTAAGATCAATGCAAGCAAATCTCTGATACTTTGTACCGGGATCCCCCTTCAATTAAAACAATTACTGATGAAAGATTCCCCTTTGAACTGGTCCTCCCCTACCATCACATATTTAGGAGTTAAAATTAGCCCCCACATTCCAGACCTTTTTTCTCTTAACTATACTCCCCTTAAGGCGTCCATATTCAATGCTATTAATAAACTTCTAACCTCTTCTCTTACGCTCTCTTGGTTCGGTCGTAAAAATCTCCTCACTTCTCTAATCCTTCCTCGTCTTACATACCTTCAACAAGTGTTGCCAATCCCTGTTCCCAAGTCCTATTATACCTCACTCAAACAAAAATTCTGAGCATCTGGAACAGGAAAATGGCAAGACTCTCGTTTGCTCTACTGTTTCATTCTCGGCAGACAGGTGGCATTGGGCTCCCAGATGGAGCTGTATGGGAAGGCAATTCTTCTGGCCAGAACCGTAGACTGGCTTCGAAATTCTATACATAAACCTTCAGAGGCACTGGAACAAAGCATTATAGGTAGGCCCACACAAGCTCTCCTTTTAGGTCATCAAATCCTACCTCATATTTCACTCTCTGCTTACCCAATCATAAAAGCTACGTTGGACGCCTGGAGTTGGTTGGGCTCTTCCCACTGTTCTGTCCCCTTTCCCTCCCCACTCCTCATGGTCAGTGATATTTTAGGTACCTCCTCCCCAACCTTGCTTGACAATGGCGTCCATGTGCGTTTTTCTCTAAAAAAACTTTTCCGCAGAGAGAAATTATGATGTGGGTAACAGAGAGTTACTGGTCATTAAGTTGGCTTTTGAGGAATGGCGTCATTGGTTGGAAGGGGCGATTCATCCAATTGTGGTGTTCACAGATCACAAAAACCTGGCTTAACTGGAGTTGGCTAAACGACTGATCCCCGAGACAAGTCAGATGGTCTTTGTTTTTCACCAGATTGAATTTCATTGTCACCGATCGTCCTGGGGTTAAGAATGTCAAGGCTGTCATATACTGTCGGAAGGGGTGGTGATAGCTGCTCTTTACCCTGACCTAGAGGTGAAGGTGTTAGAGGCCCAGGGAGACGCACTGAATTTTTGTCCCTCTGGGAAACTGTTTGTGCCATCGGAATTGTGTCACAAGGTGTTTGAGGGACATCACTGTACGGTTCTTATGGGACACCCTGGGAGTAGATCCACTGCTGACCTCATCTCTTGTAGATTCTCTGATCTACCTAATTCTTCAGGAAAGACAGTTATTCTAGTGGTAGTTGATTGCTTTAGTAAAATGGTGCACTTCATAATGTTGCCGGGCCTACCTAATGCCAAAACACTTGCACAAGTGTTTGTTGGCAACATTGTGAAACTCCATGGCATTCCCTCTGACATGGTCTCAAATCGCGGGATTCAGTTTGTTTCCAGATTTTGGAAGGCATTCTGTAGTCTACTGTGGGTTCAACTGTCCTTTTCTTCAGCTTTTCATCCTCAGTCGAACGGACAGATGGAACGCACTAATCAAAGTCTGGAGACTTACTTTTAATATTTTGTCTGTGAGAACCAGGAGGAGTGGTCTTCATTTTTGTCTTTGGCAGAGTTTGCCATAAACAATCGTAAACAGAAGTTCACTGGTAAGTCGCCGTTTTTTGGGGCATATGGTTTTCCCAGCAGTTTGCCAGATTTTCTGGTTCTAATACATCTGGTATCCCTGAGGAGGAATGTTTTTCATCATCATTGTCATCTTTATGGCGGAAAATTCTAAATAACTTGATGAATATGGGCAACAAGTATAAACGTGTGGCTGACAGGAAACATATGAGTGGTCCGGACCTAAGAGTGGGTGATTCTGTGTGGCTGTCCATAAGAAACATAAAGTTGAAGGTACCTTCTTGGAAGTTGGGTCCAAGATTTATTGGTCCATATAAGATTACTGTCATTATTAATCCTGCAGCTTTTCGTCTTGAACTTCCTCAGGCCCTGAAAATTCATAATGTGTTTCATAAATCCTTGTTGGAGAGATGTTGAACCTTTTGAGCCGTCTTCCTTGCCACCAGCTCCTGTCATGGTGGATGATTGTTTGGAATTTGAGATCGCCAAGATATTTAGCTCTCGAGTACTCCATAGATCTCTTCAGTATCTTGTTTACTGGAAGGGTTATGGACCAGAGGAGAGGATGTGGGTATCAGCATCTGATGTGAATGCCAGTAGTTTAGTAAAAGCTTTTCACAGGTCTCACCCGCATAAGGTTGGTCCTGGGTGCCCAGTGGTAACCCGTAGAAAGAGGGGTACTGTCATGGGTGTTCCAGCAACAGGTGGCAGTTGATAGGTGAGACTGGCAACATGTGGTTTGATCTGAAAGGTTTTCTTTGTGGATTAATAGGAGTCTGTGTTATTCCTGATAATGGTCACACCCCTTGCCATTCCTGAGCAGTTTAAAGGTGTTCTCCGGGAATTAATAAAATAAAATTACTAAAAATACCTAAATATTCATTTATTATAAATATTTTCCCAAATAGCTTTTATTATTTAGAATGGCTTGTTTTCTCTACAGGGCAATCATCAGGGGAAATGACCGCTGCTCTACTAGCACATACAAAACCCGTCCTAATAAGACAGCTTACCTATAACTGATAAAATATAAACTATGGTTGGTAAGGGAGCAATGTGACAGTACAGAGAGGACAGACAAGGTAGTCTGTTGTAAGACTGTGGTAATGTAGCAAAGTGCGTACAAGCACTTCTGCTCATTAGCCACATTCCCCACCCGTCCATCTTACTCTCTGTACTTTCAATTTGCTTCATTACTACACACACAACAGCTGTATGTAAGATCATAATTGATGACAGCAAGAGTGGTTAGGAGGGCTGAGAAAGCTCTTTAGCTAACTAAAGTGTTTTATTAGGACAGATTTTATGTGTGCTTATAGAACAGAAGCCATTTTATTTCCCCTGATGCTTGCTCCCTAAAGAAAACAAGTCATTATGGAAAGTATTTATAATAAAGTAATATTTAGGTATTTCAGTAATTTAATTGTATTAATTCCCAGAGAACCCCTTTAAGCCAGCAGTACTGCATCCAGCTGCTTTCCACTGTTAATCTGAGAGATTGCTTTTAGGTATAGTAACGATAGAATCACAATAACACCGCCAATGATTGGTCTGAATTCTGAAAGCACCTTGTCATATTTCTGACCTTAAAGCAAAGCTGTCACTAGAGTTATCACACAAGCTATCATGCAAGTTATAATGCCTACCAAACCTTTCACTTTGATTGTTTCTTATCTGAAATCCACAGCACTGCACAAATAGTCCCACAACTCTTGCCTGATCGCCTGCAGCGATAATTTATTTGTTTCCAGCAGAAACAATCTGTTTGCCTATATATCTTTAGTAAATGTGAAGATTCAACAAATCCGTAGTGTATCTTGCATGCTCAAATCAAACACCTCTGTTATATTTTCACTCTATTGACTCATGCACTTATCAGGATTCCTATATATGTTTTTTTTTTTTTTTTTCATTCCTTATTACCATTATCTTTATGTAATTTTATAGTAAACTGTCCAAAAATTGACCCCATATTTTCTCTCTCCATGTTTGTTGAGTTAGGCCTCATGCACACGACAGTTCCGTTTTTTTTTGCGGACCCGCAAATTGCGGATTCGCAAAACACGGAAGCCGCCCGTGTGCCTTCTGCAATTTGGGGAACGGAGCAGGCGGCCCATTGTAGAAATGCCAATTCTTGTCTGCAAAACAGACAATAATAGGACATGTTATTTTCTTTTTTTGTGGGGCCACGTAACAGAGCAACGGATGCAAACAGCACACGGAGTGCTCGGATGCGGACCAGAACAACGGTCGTGTGCATGAGGCCTTAGGCTAGCTTTTCCTTGTATGATTTAAGAGCTGTGCTGTGTGCTCTAAATTTATCAGTGTTTTTGCCCTAGTTATTCTCTCTCACCCTATCTTCACCTTATACTATTTCCATGTAAAGGCCTCTTAACATGGGCAATTATCTGGAAAGATTGTTTGTAGGAGTGCTCCTTCACAATAGTTGCCCTTTGAAGTTGGCACCAGTCACCCAAACGATTGTTCATTGGTTTAACAAATATCTTCTTGGGCATCAGAACATCCTGTGTAAACAGAAATACTTCTCAGAAATAATGACTGACTATAGAGATGAGCGATTGCAGTAGCAATCGCTCATCCTGATACAGAGGTGAAAAATTCTGCACTTGGGACCCCCGGACACTGTCGAGGTGTCACTAATTGTTGATGCTCTCTGGAAGGGATAGTAAGACATGGTCCACCCCATTTGGAAATAAGTCTAGAGAGTAAGGGTCTGCAGTAAACCAGTGTGCTTCTTTACTGGAGGAATTGACGTGCAAAACAATACACATGAGATATAAGGCTGGCTTCTCCAGACTCCTCCCTGGTTGAAGAAGGGTTTGATGATGCTGAGGAAAGACCTGAGCTAGCTTTCCATCTCACTCAGAAGGCTGGTACCCTGGCTACAAGAGTAAATGTCCACATAGGAGAATTCAAACTGCAAAGTACCCCTGCTACAGGTCACTACAAACCTTCTCTAATCAGGACTTATGGGGAACAAATGGTTTCTTTCCAATAATTTCTTTCTTATTCAGCCCATCTAAAGGGGCCTGAAAGGGGTTCTCTGGGAAAGATTTAAAATGACCACCAGCAATCTGTCCTAGAATGTGAGCAGGGTGAGGGTGAAAGCCACGAACTCACTACACATTACACTCTGGCACTTGCATTTACTACACATTGGTGAGCATTCCTGTCAGACTGCTTAGCCATGATAATATATAGTAGGCAGGATCACATCATTACCATGTATTGCAGAGCAGTGCAGTATGTAGCGAAGTCTGTCTGACTCTGCACCTGTTGTCCTTGTCCTCATTACTCCTGCTATTTATTTCCTGGCGTTTTATGAGATATTTTGTCTGTAGTGTGTGCAACAATGTCTGCTCCTGTGTAACAATGGTTGCTTCTGAGTCTGAAACCCTGTTCCTGAAGTCCAAGCCAGTTCCAGAACCCAGTTTACGATGAAGCTGGTAGCCTAAAACCTTGGTTACTAAAATCCAGGCTTTTATCTGACTATTGCTGCCTTGTGTGTCAGAAGTCATCACCATGTCTGCTTGCTATTTCTGGTATGTTCAGGTTCTAGAAGTTACTGCCATGTGTGTATTGGTCCCTGAAGTTTTTACTGTTTGGACTGGTCTTCTGTATATGTCTGGGTTCCAGAAGCCTTGATCTAAGTCTACATAAGTTCCAAGTCCATATCTATATATGTTTGGGTTCCAGAAGTCTTGATCCAAGTCTGAACAGGTTACAAGTCCATGTCTCTGTGTGTTTGGGTTTCAGAAGTCTTGATTCAAGTCTAAACAAGTTCCAAGTCAATTTATCTGTCTGTTTGTATTCCAGAAGTCTTTATCCAAGTCTGAAGAAGTTGTAAGTCCATGTCTCTGTATGTTTGGGTTCCAGAAGTCTTGATCCAAGTGTGAACAAGTTCCAAGTCTATGTTTATGTTTGTCCTGCTCTGTAGGTTAGCTGCCTTCAATCTGGGTACCACCCTTGTATTCCAGTTTTAGGCACAGTGGTTCCACAAAATCCATAACAACAGGTGGCTTGCAACCATTTGAAATTATTCCCAAAGAATCCCTCAACTAACTACCCCTGCAGCCACATTGCTCCTGTTTACTGTTTTACTCTAGATGGATTTTTGTAGACTCAGGCAAGTCAGCATGCAGGAAATGGGGAGCTACCTCCAGCTCCATAGTTTGTATGGTTGAAAAAAGGCATGTTCATCAAGTTCAACCCAAAATCTGTGACAATGTAAATTTAGAAATGTATTACATGAATTGTATTTAGTTCTAATTATTCATCTAAGCCTTTTTTTTAAACTTCGACTGCCGTTACCACTTCCTGCAGTAGATTATTCCATGAATTCACAGTTCTTATGGTAAAGAAGCTTTGTCACCTTATTAAAAGAATGCTTCCTATCATTATGCCTATCGTTAAGCATAGGGGAGAGCAAAAATCACCCCCAATATATGGGAACGAGCAATTACACATCTGCATACAGATTCAGTGTTTTCTCACAGCAGATCCCCATTTATACATGGCTATCTGCTGCAAACAACAATTATTTTTTGGTGTCACATTAAAGATGCAATCACCCAACAAATGAGCGTTTGTGTTCGCTGGCATATTTACACAGGAACACTATCATGGGCAAGTATTCCTAGGAATGCTCCTTCCCAAAAACAGATTCTCAGCCTGTGTAAAAGGCCAGTACCTCTAGTTTTGCTTGAATACATACACAAACTTTCTAAAATGATATGACTCCAAGAAGACTTTCCTTTCATTGTTGTGGGTTTTTACTGCTATTTTGTAATGGCTACACTGGGAGTGTTGATGTTTTAATGAAACCACAAAACCTCACTATGTCTTGGATTGTTCCTGCTTTCTAATATTCTTTTACTGCTCTTTCTGGTCCTACTGCTAGATGAAAGATATATATCACTTTTCGTTCTATGTAATAGATCTTTATTTTGAAGGATAAGTTCTGTAACACTTAAATGGGTGTTCCGGTTGTTTCATGTTATCCCTTATCCACAGGATAGGGTATAAATATTAGATCGGTGGGGATTCTGCTGGTGAGACCCCCATCGATCACGAAAAAGGGGTCACCGTACCCCATGCAGCCCCCTTGAAATGAACAGTCACACAGGCGCATGGCCGCTCTATTCATTTATATGGGAATCCCAGAAATAGCTGAGCTCAGTACTCAACTATATCTTGAACTCCCATAGAAATGAATGAAGCCACAGAGCGCATGTGTGTTCTCATTCACAGTACATCCCATTGGATTAAGTATATCTCACGTTATCCCCCCATAGTAAACAGAGGTCAATAAGAAGCAATACTGACCACAATGCAGTACAAACGAAAATGAAAGTCTCTTGATAATTTTGGTGGCATTAGGAGAAATTACATTTATCCCTGGTTCAGATATTTACCATATTTTTTGACTATAAGACGCATTTTCCCCCCAAGAAATTGGAGAAAAGTGGTAGTACATATTATTGTCTGAATGCTAATGGCCGCATCCATTATGGAGGCAGTCATTAGCACGTGAGAGTCAACGCTGCCTTGGCTGTACTCACCGACCCTGGGCGTCTTCCGGGTCCCCACTGAGGTATCCTTACCGCACAGTAAAAATCGGTAACTGGAAAAAATGGTGCAGTGAGTCCTCGATATGTGGTGCTGCCCGGAGCAAGTGAGGTAAATTATTATATTTAATTTTTTAAATTTCTGATCTGACATCTGATAGGGGCTGGGGGTGCAATCTGAGGCGGAGTGGGGCTAAGGGGGAAGGTCTGATCAGAGTCTGATATGGTCTGATTGTTTTTTTTTATCTGAGTCTGATTGGGGATTGGGGGGTCTGATGCAACAACCAAGCAGACCAGAAGTTCAGACCTTTCCAGGTGAAAATACATATTCCTGGTCAATAACCTCATTAGTGATGCTAACTAAAGGAAAGATCACACATTTAATAGGAAAAAGGGCCAGACTGCTGCCTTCGGCATTGCTAATCCGAGATATCAGGGGCTTGTTTTGCACAGGACTCTGAAAGCAGTGTCCTACTGCAAATACAACCGTATCATCGTCCTCAGAACGGCGATACAGTTTAATAGTGATGCATGGCATGGGAACCAATGCTTTCTGGCGCTGCTGTTCACTCTCATATGCCATGAGCCACTAGGCCTGAAGCCTATGAGGCAGCGCAGACAGTTGCAAAGTGATGACATTATTGCAAATGCCTTCATCGGGGCTCACGTGGTTGTGATGTCATCTTGTGGTAAAGTGAGGCCATTGATCAGAAGAGGCCAACTGCACAGACTGAAACAAGTGGCAGGACAGAGGTGAGTATTTTTTTTTCTGTCTCTTTTGGGGCAATACAGGAGTTGGACAATAGAGATTGCCTTGCGGTTCGCCCGGCGGTCGTTTCTGGGCGAACTTTGCTAGTTCGCTGTTCACCGAACATGCGAACATATGGCAATATCCACGCCCGCCATATTCTTTTACACTGTGAAGAACTTTGACCCATGACACATCCATCAGGTGGTACAGGGCAGCCATTTGAGACATTTCAGCAAATGGACATACCCCCTACCTTATAAATAAACCTGATCTGGCTGCCATTTTACATTCAATCTTTGCCAGTGTAGGGAGAGGTTGCTGTGTGGAGCAGGGACAGGCTGTTAGGGACACCAAACGCTAGCTAATAAGGCCACAAAATAGGTGTGCTATAGATAGGTGTGATACACACAGGGGTGTGATATACTTTTGATATACTTTTATAATGAGTCAAAAACACATAGATCTATATAGTGATCACCTAGAAGTCATGGGCTTAGAGGCTAGGGGCTTACAAGGGCCATTTTTTTTTATAGGGTAAGGTTCCGGATGAGGTCACTCTTATCAGGGCGGATGCTCTGTGGTTAGGCTATCAGGGCCAGAATAGCACCCCCCTGTAGGGCAATATCAGGGACAGTTCTTTGCCCACCCTGTCCTTCAATACCACATCATCATCTAGCCCAGGGATAGATGTTTATTGCTTTCCCTCCTGGATTCATCGATGTGCACTGGAACCCCCCGGATTGTGGTAGGACATATGGTTTCTGATTTGGTGCCGCCGAGCACCTGATTTAGTGCCACCATGCACTTGTTAT
The DNA here is from genome assembly GCF_014858855.1 of Bufo gargarizans. Classification (NCBI taxonomy): domain Eukaryota; kingdom Metazoa; phylum Chordata; class Amphibia; order Anura; family Bufonidae; genus Bufo; species Bufo gargarizans. The sequence goes on along the minus strand of NC_058082.1, from coordinate 510,945,893 downwards.
TGCCAACCACATCTATGCTTTTTGCTTAACTTTAATAATTTGATTTATTTTCATTTTGAGGGATATCTTTTAATAGTAACATTATTAAAGGTTACGTTTTATCTTTATGTATATTCTAATGGATTGCCTTCCTTGCACAATGGTATAATATACTTTCTAACAGAAAGTATATTATAGTGCATTTGTATTGTGCAGCAGTTGCGTGCGGTTCTGCTGCGATACCGCAGGCATATAGAGGGACAAGGGTTATTGGAACAAATCATTTCTACTGGTGTGATATACCAGTTGCCCCCCCAAAAAAGTGATTGAAGCAGGGGTGGTATATGCCAATAATATACTTTCTATATTGCATTTAGGTAGCGCAACAGGGCTCATTTAAGAGAATTTCCCTTTAAGAAGCATAAAAATGTCCCCTGATTAAGACTGTTTGTGCACTTCTACTAAGTATTTGGTGGCTGCAAATATGAGCTGAAGGTTTTTCAGGTTTGCCTGCCATTAAAGTGAATGTGGCACGCCGCGAACTTGCAGTTCGCTAACATTTGATCGCGTTTGCGCAATCACGTCCGAGAACCGTCCCGGGCGATGTTCGTCCATCACTATTGGACAATACTTGGGGCAATACAGGGAGGCATTGTATCTACTGAGAGAATAAAGTCACAGCTCACAGTAAGGCTGGTTTCACACGGGCGTTGCGGAAAAATGTGCGGGTGCGTTGCGGAAACACCCGCGATTTTTCCGCGCGAGTGCAAAACATTGTCATGCGTTTTGCACTCGCGTGAGAAAAATCGCGCATGTTTGGTACCCAAACCCGAACTTCTTCAAAGAAGTTCGGGCTTGGGATTGATGTTCTGTAGATTCTATTATTTTCCCTTATAACATGGTTATAAGGGAAAATAATAGCATTCTGAATACAGAATGCATAGTATAATAGCGCTGGAAGGGTTAAAAAAATAATAAAAACGTTAACTCACCTTATCCCCATGATCGTGTAGTTCCCGGTCGGTCTCTTCTTTAGCTGTGGGCTTGGGCTGAATGACCTTTGGTGATGTCAGATCACATGCTCCAATCACATGGTCCATCACCATGGTGATGGAGCATGTGATCTGACATCACCACAGGTCCTTTAGTCACAGCTAAAGAAGAGACCGACCGGGAACTAGGCGATCATGGGGATAAGGTGAGTTAACTTTTTTATTTTTTTTAACCCTCCCAGCACTATTATACTAAGCATTCTGTAGTCAGAATGCTATTATTTTCCCTTATAACCATGTTATAAGGGAAAATAATACAGTGAATAGACTGTCACCTAGAACCCATGCGTGGAAATCGCACCGCATCCGCACTTGCTTGCGGATGCTTGCGATTTTCACGCAACCCCATTCATTTCTATGGGACCTGCGTTACGTGAAAAACGCAGAATATAGAACATGCTGCGATTTTCACGCAACGCATAAGTGTTGCGTGAAAATCACCGCTCATGTGAACAGCCCCATAGAAATGAATGGGTCAGGATTCAGTGCGGGTGCAATGCGTTCAACTCACGCATCGCACCCGCACGGAAATCTCGCCCGTGTGAAAGGGGCCTTAATTCTGTCAATGAGTTCTTATCAGTATATTGAGCTATGGACATGGATTACTTATAATCTTTTTTTTTAAATTCTTTCTATTGAGCATAAAAAAACACAAGTTATATAAAGTACACACAACGGTATGTACCGTACAAAAATCACAAACACAATCCGTACATGTCATGTTGGTCAATCACGTTACCTAAGACACATTTCTATATATATTGTTATGATGGCTTACAGTACATCCAATGTAGGACATGAGTTCACAATCGTCTCGACACTTCAGCCAAAGAATTAGAAAGATCCTGCCTAGTGTACATTGACTGCGGTGAGGAACACCACCTCTCCCACACTTTAGCAGACTTCGAGGCACATCCCCTATTTTTGTATACAATATTCTCATATGGGATGATGATATTCACTAAGTTTTTCCATTGATTCAATGTGCGCCCCCTCACCCCCATCCACCAAATTGCTATTGCTTTCCGTGCCAAAAACAAGGTCTCCCTCAAAAATATTCTCTCGTAATGATCTCATAACTCATCATCTAAAATGCCAAAGATGCATAATTTGGGATCCATAGGTACTGGGCGCCCCAAAAGAGTAGTTAAAAAATCAGTAACTTTTGTCCAGAACCCCTGAATGTGTGAGCACATCCACATCAGATGCCAAAAGTCAGCACCTTCTATGGAGCATCTATGACCGCAAGAATGTGTGAGTATACCCATTTTAAATAAACGCAAGGGAGATAAGTACCCCTGGTGTATTATACATAGCTGTGTAAACTTATTGTTAATGGCCGGGGATACTAATACTGGAGATTCTAATAAATCTTCAATATCCTCATCAGCAAGGTCTGGTATCAATGTTTGCCATTTTGATATAACCTTTAGGCCTCATGCACACGACAGTATTTTTTCACGGTCCGCAAAAACGGGGTCCGAAGGTCTGTGATCCGTGACCGTTTTTTCGTCCATGGGTCTTCCTTGATTTTTGGAGGATCCACGGACATGAAAAAAAAGTCGTTTTGGTGTCCGTGCGGAGCCAAATGGATCCGTCCTGAATTACAATGCAAGTCAATGGGGACGGATCCGTTTGACGGTGACACAATATGGTGCAATTTCAAACGGATCCGTCCCCATTGACTTTCAATGTAAAGTCAGGAGTCCCTTTTATACCATCGGATCAGAGTTTTCTCCAATCCGATGGTATATTTTAACTTGAACCGTCCCCATCACCATGGGAACGCCTCTATGTTAGAATATACTGTCGGATATGAGTTAGATCGTGAAAACTCATATCCGACAGTATATTCTAACACAGAGGCGTTCCCATGGTGATGGGGACACTTCTAGTTAGAATATACTACAAACTGTGTACATGACTGCCCCCTGCTGCCTGGCAGCACCAGATCTCTTACAGGGGGCCGTGATCAGCACAATTAACCCCTAAGGTGCCGCACCTGAAGGGGTTAATTGTACGTATTATATCCCCCTGTAAGAGATCAGGGCTGCCAGGGAGCAGGGGGCAGACCCCCCCTCCCCAGTTTGAATATCATTGGTGGCCAGTGCGGCCCCCCCTCCCTCCCTCTATTGTAATAATAGGTTGGTGGCACAGTGTGCGCCCCCCCGCCCCCCCTTCCTCCCTCTATTGTAATAATTTGTTGGTGGCACAGTATGTGGTCCGAATATTCATATAAGGATTTACATGCTTTCCACACCTGAACATCCAGTCTATGTATTGGTAGTAGTTGTCTAGGGAATAAACTCAGATTTTCTAAAACAGGCCACAGTGATTTTGTATTCAAAAATTCAGCTAGGAGATGTTCCGATCTAGGTGTTTGGATATCTATATGCAACCAGGCTTTCAAATAGCGTAATTGCCCAGCTAAATAGTATGTATATAGGTCCGGTAAGGACATACCCCCGCATCCCCTCTGACGGCACAAGGTATCCACCGATAGCTTGTGTCTGTTAGAACCCCACAGAAAAGGCGCTAGCATAGACTTGTATTGTTGAAAAACCTTCTTTGGAATAATAAAGGCTGCATGTTCCATAACATAAGAATTTGGTTAAAACAACCAATTTGATCAAATTGATACGACCTGCTACCGATAATGGCAGGCCACCCCAAACCCTAAATTTCTCCTTACAGAAGTCTAGTAGAGGTCCAATATTGGAAGCATGAAAGGAATTTGCATCTTTTGAGACAGTAATACCCAGATACTTAAAGCTAGATACTATGGGTAAGTCCCCATTAAGAAGATGCACAGAGTCCATGTCATACAAAGGAAAAAGTATGGACTTGGTCCAATTTATTAGGAGACCAGAGAAACGACTAAATCCTTTGATCAGTGTTACAACTCTAGGAAGAGTAGTGTCTACAACAGACATGAAAAGTACCATGTCGTCTGCGTATAAACCTACCCTGTCTTCCCCTTGACCCAGACTCACTCCCTTAAAGACTCCATCCTCTCTAATGCGTATAGCCAGAGGCTCTATGGCTAATGCAAAGAGCAAGGGGGAAAGTATGGAGATCCATTTAATGAAATTAGGACCAAACCCGAACTGCTCCAATGTGGTAAGTAAATATGGCCATTCTATAGAATCAAAAGCTTTGGCCGCATCTAATGAAGCCAATGCCCACCTCTGATGTCTAGCTAAGCCTACCTGCGTAATCACCTGCACCCTTCGGATATTATCCGATGTAGATCTCCCAAGCATAAACCCTGACTTATCCGGATGAATCAATGGGCTAACCACCCTACTCAGTCTCGATGCCAGAATCTTCTGTAATCTTCTGAATATTTTGTAATCCAGATTCAGCAGGGATATCGGCCTGTAAGAGTCACATTCCACCTGATCCTTCCCGGGTTTCAACAAAATTACAATAGACGCATCATAGAGGGATGGTGGTAAACTTCCCTGTCGAAATGCCTCAATGTACATGTGCAGCAGAGGTTGAGACATAGAGGCAGCATATTTGGAGTAGACTTCCACAGGCAGCCCGTCCGGGCCAGGGGATTTCCCTTTTTCAAGTGCGGATATAGCATCCGAGATCTCTTGAGCTGTTATCTGGGCTTCCAATATATTCCTTGACTCCTGTTATAATTTAGGAATCTCAATGTCTGATAAATAACTCCTCGCCCAGTCTGTTGTATAGTCTGCCCTCCCAGTATACAGCGTCTGGTAGTACTCTCTGAATCTGTTGACAATGGCATCAGGCTCAGTTAGTAGGTCACCATTTGCATCCTTTATCCTAAGAATCGCTGGGGAGGCCTGGTTCTGTCGGATAATATGAGCTAATAGCTTACTGGATTGATTCCCCAATTCAAAGTAAAATTGCCTGGTGAAAAATAACCTGCGTTGGGCCTTCTCTTTCAAGAGGTTCAAATATTGACTCCCTTTCATAAGCCAATTTTGCTTGTTCTAATCAGTGGGATCATCAATATATACCCTCTCCAAAGCAGAACATTCCAAAGCCATCTCCTCTTCTAACCTAGCTGAGGCTCTCTTCACAAAAGAAACTGAGGATTTTAGGCAACCTCTCAAATAAGCTTTCAGTGTATCCCATTTCAGCAACGGAACCCCATTGTCATCATGAATCTCTGCAAACACAGCCAGCTGATCCGGTATACGGTCATTGGGTGAGAAGAGGGTAAGCCAAAAGGGATGTATCTTCATCGATTGACCGACTTTCCTATGTCCAGGTATAAAAGTTAAAAGTATTGGTGAATGGTCAGATACCCCTCTCACACCAAATGCATTCTAGTAGCCAGTGGAGCACACCTCAGAGTTCCCCATAACATAATCTATTCTAGACAGACTATTATGACTAGCAGAATGACAGGAATAAACGTCATCATTAGGATGTTAAAGCCGCCACATGTCTATACAACCAACCTCCGCCATTAATTTAGCTAGAGGGGATCCATACCCGTCAACACTGTCCGAGTTCCCCCCTGGATGGAACCTATCTAAGGTGTTAGACATAGTCATATTATAATCACCCATACACAACACCCTAGCTGAAGGGTAGGAAACAGCAAAGCTAACAGCCTGATGGAGTATTTGCAAAGAGGATGGGGGGTATATACACACCTATCAAGAGATACAGGGTGCCTTGTATATACGCTGCCGCAAATATGTAATGACCAGCCGGATCTACCTGCAGCTGCTCAAGCTCCCATCTCAATGATTTATGTATCATTAAGGATACTCCTCGGGACATATTCGTATAGCAGGAATGCTGTGCCCATTGCTGCCACGGTTTTCTCAGTCGCCTAACCGTGTCTATGGTTAAATGAGTTTCCTGCAAACATAATATGTGTGGGTTAAATTTCCTAATCTCAGAAAACACCATAGCCCTTTTCCTAACGCTCCCTAGACCCCGGATGTTTAACGACATTACTCTCATGTCTGCCATTTTAGCATGTAAAACTCAGTGATTCGGGACCATCGCATATCCCCATACTTCCCATCCTCCACATCTGATATCCTTGCAGTTACGTGACTTGGTGGACTTAATAACGTAATATTGACATAGTACGGATCAATGAACATGTAAAAAAAATACGCAAAACAATACCAAGAAGCGGGACTCGGAATTTGATTCATTCCGGATAGGCACTTTTCAGTCCTGCAATAATTAAATAATTTAAGTGTCCCCGTTTAAGTGGCAACACTTAAACGGGGAGTACTAATGGTATATCTTTACCAATCGCACTGATGTTGACAGCTGTAACATGTAAAAGAAACACATACCCTAACTTTCACACAGTTGTATGAAGAATGCGCATACGCACAACTTAAATCATTTCTATAAATGATAAGAGATTGCCATCACTATAAACGCTTAGGCCCAGGTGAGGCATCCCCCTTCCAGCCATTCTTACATGTATCCAGCACCGGACACATTATGGATCATACAACAATAAAATGTTATACTCCTGTATCTAGAGGAAAGATGCCTCCCCATTCACCCAGCATAACCCTTCACTTTCAAGGTCTCAAAACTTCACAAGAGCATACAAATGAATAAACAAGGCAGAACATGAACAATTCCCCCTGGCAGGCTACTACCTGCGAAATGAAGGCATGTGTGAAGACATATTGCATCCCCAGTATTAAGGTCATACAACCTAATATCACGCCCTCCTCCTATCACTGTATCATACCACACATGTCCCAGGAATAAAGTCATCTTTGTTCTCTGACAGGACGGGGTCTGCTCTCTAACCAGGTGACAACTTCCGCCGGTGAGTTGAAAAATCTACTCCTCTCTCCATCCGTGATCCGCAGGCGAGCCGGGTACGCCATAGAGTATGGTATGTCCAGATTTCGGAGGCGTTTCTTCACCGCCACGAACGTAGCTCTGCGCTTTTGTAATTCCGCGGAAAAATCCGGGAAGAGCATGATCGTGGCATTTTCAAAACAGATATTCTGTTTACGCCTTGCCAATTGAAGGATGTGATCCCTATCATTGGAGTTCAGCAATCGTGCCAGCAACGGACGTGGAGGGGCTCCTGGTGGCGGTGCTTTGGCGGGAACTCTATGGGCTCTCTCCACAATGAACGCACTGGAAAAGGTGGCGTCAGGAAAGGTAGACTTCAGCCATGTTGTAACAAAAGTACCGGGGTCAGTACCTTCTGCTCTTTCTGGAAGTCCAACTATGCGCAGATTATTGCGTCGCGTGCAATTCTCATAGTCATCGCATTTCTGCTGCCAAAATTCAACTTTCTTTTCCAAGTCGGATATTTGCGCAGGTATGGGGCTCACTCTATCTTTCACAACAGAGATTCTCTGCTCCGATTTTTTAATGCGCTCACGCATGTTCTGCATGTCAGCCCTTAGCAGGCCTATGTCCACCTTCACCTCCTCCATCTTTCCGGATAAATAAGACCGGCAGGATGTGATGGCTAGCAATAACTGCTCCTTCACCTGTTTTAGTGATGGCTCACCCTGAGCCGCTTCCTCTGTTTCCACTAGCGATTCACCAGAGGCCGATGATGCGCGTGACTGCGCTCCCGCTCTGCCGCCAACTTGATTATCTAGGCGGGCAAACTCTTTGAGCTTTTCTGTGGCGGTAAGAGCCCTGTTTCGGGACATTTTCGGTGCATGACATCTACTTGATCTCTTACCTCTCGGTGTCGAAATGTTGGCGTTTGTTAAATTCAGGATAAATGGAAAGTTAGGGTATGAGGTCCGGAGCTTCTGCTAACCGCGTCTACTCATGCCAGCTTCCGGCCACACACCCCAGATTACTTATAATCTTTATCATTCATTATGGTTTTTCAATTTTTTGGTAAAAACTGTTGGCTGTCTGTGATTTTGTGAAAAGGTGTCCAGAAAAAAAGGAAAATTCTGGTTGGCAACTCTTGGCACGACAGACAGAAATTACAACTACTTGGGGCACAAATGAGGGCCATACATAGGGAAATTATAAGTACTGGGGCAATACAGGGGGCATTATAAAGAAAATTATAACTACTGGGTGGGCATTATTACTAATAGCAGCTCTATAGGGTGCAAAGCAGTGGCGCAGAAATTGAGTTCTGAGCTATATATGAAGCTCAAATATGATATCTAACAGGTTTTCCAGGTATGTTATTTGTTGGTCTGTATTTGGGTTTGGGCTTAACCCAGCAGGAGAGTGTAAGGAGATTCCCTGTTATTTACCCTTTTAAATCTATACAGTGATCTAGATTTTGCTGCAGTAAATCCCTAGGTTGCAACCCCAGGAATAGTGTCCATCAGCAGATTTAAAACTGGACAAATGGAATATGCCAACAAGTTAGCAAGCAGAAGTAACAGCCAGGCAGCGGTCAGATCTGGCAGTATGCAGTGAATGGCAGACTGGGGTCAGAACTAGCAGAGCTTTGGCACAACAGTTGACAAGTGGCAGAACAAGTCAGTTCAATATCAGGATTACAGATGAGCGGAACATCTTGGCAGTTAACTGGCACCAAAAGGAGCTTATTACTGAGACTTGTGAATGTGAGGAAAGGATTTCAAATAGTTTTAGCTGGCTGGGCCACAGCTGGAGAGCAGGCCTTTGATGTATGCTGGCCGTTTAAGAGGTGGAAGTCAGTGTTAGCATTACACAGACAGTACCAGAGAAGAGAATAGCAGGATTCCAAGCAGAAAGACAACCATAAAGGAGGCAACAGGTGAAAGTAGGACACAGATACCGTGGTGAGCAGGGTAGAAAAAAAGCAGAATGACCCAAATCAACAAGCTGTGTAGATAGATAACTTCCATAGTCTGTACGCCCTAAAAATAATTATCCATTCAGCTAAAAAGAAAATGACCATATTAAAAGAAATTAAAATTGCACGTCCAAGCATCAACTTTGTTACCTCTTATATTTTGGATATAATTGTGGAATAAATTTTGCGTATATGTATAAATTGTGTATTTAACTGCATGAATAAACGCTTAAAAGGAACTTTATTTGGGTATTTATTAAAATCGTGGCAATCTACCACATAGTGAACTCGTCATGCTTAGTCTGGAAGAATGGCTCACCCCACAATTGTATGGCTGCAGCCACTGCCTCCACACTTGAAAACCGTGTAAGTCTGGATATATCAGGATTAGATTGTCTGTGTAGATCTCCTGATAAATTTTCCAGACACACTGAGAATACTTGCTAGATGCGCTGGATATATTTAGGATGTATCAAAATTACCAGCTAATACAATAGTGGCAACTATAACAATATGTTGCAACAGTATAAATCAACTAGCAAGTATGAATGGTAGTGATTGAGATAGATAAGTGGCGGGTGAGAGCTTTTTTTGGTTTAAGCTCTACTTACAACCCAGCTTCTCTTAATCTCTAATATCCCATCACTATCTCAAACAAAAAGTGGACTGTCCCTGCCTAATCATGCGTCTGCTCGACGCGTTTCTATATCACTGTACAACCAGTGACATGTCTTCAGGAGCAGAGTTACAATAAGCATTAGTGCAGTTCATCTAATCTCAGAACTTGCACTATGCTTGCTGGTAGGAGAACGCTGCACGCTCCTGTTTGCGCGCGTGCAGCTCAAGAGACACAGCCTCCGGCACTTGTTTGCGGCCATCGCATATCAAGATCGCCACTCCCACTGGGCGGAGCTTCCTTGGCAAGCGGTTACGTCACCAAAAGGGGTGAGACGTCCTGTTGCTCCGCACTGCCTAATCTCCTATGATAACCACTATCGTGGGTAAACTTTCATGGGCAAGAATTGCCTGCCATATAGGGGGAGCACTGAAAATTAGTGCCAACTCCAGAGGTGACTATAGGACAATTATAACCAGTACAAAAGTAGATATACTCACATTGCCAATATCATGTATCGTCCCTTGAGACTATTGATACATAAGATGACAATGTGATAATCAGAGGATATAGGGAATACCACGTATATATATGGATTTAGGATCTCCAGACCCCCATAACTGATAAAATGCATGCGGTCACCAATATCAACGCATATTACTAAGGTGGTATTTAAGTTTTCCAATATATCTCGATGTCTAGATGGCATAGTGACTGACACGTCACTGTCATGTTTTTCCCATCACGCGTAACTGTATAGATTGAAATTTTGGGGAGAAAATCCTTCAAATGAAGCAGGTGTAGGATATATAGTCATTTAGACCAAAAGGTTTTACTGTTCTAAGTGTAAAGAACCATTGGGCCTCTTTCCTCAGTAGCAGATTGTCTATATCCCCACCTCTTGGAGATCCTCTGACGTGCTCAATGCCCTGAAACGATATGCATTGGTTCACTCCTGGGTGGCATTCCGTGACATGTTGAGCAATAGGCGTAGCATCCTCATTAGTAATGTTAAGCAGATGTTCTCCAATGCGTCTCCTAAATTCCCTCTTGGTTTTGTCTACATATTGTTTTTGGCAAATGCACGTAGCCACATAGACCACCCCTACCGTTTTGCAATTTATGAAGGACCTGATGACAAAATCTCATCCTGTGGTTGCGCATTTGACTATGTTGCCCTTTTTAATGGCTTTACATGCAACGCACTTGCCACATTTAAACGTGCCGGGTGGTCTATTTGGTAGCCAGGTGGATTGTATTGGGGGACTGTATAGGTTGTGCACCAGTTGGTCTATCAGATTACTCCCTCTTCTATACGTAATCAGTGGGGATTCACTTATAAGATGTCCGCCTATCGGGTCTGATTTGAGGATACTCCAGTTCTCCCCGATGATGTTCCTCACCTCCTTATTGGCCTGATCATAGGTACCTATAATTCTCATTTTATTGTCCATCGTTCTTTGTTTGGGGACCAGGAGGTCATCTCTATTGCTGACTAAGGCATGTTGATATGCCTCAGCGAGACAGGGGCCAGGGTATCCTCTCTGACTAAATCATTTTTGCAAGTCAGAGGATGCTTTTTTTAAATCAACCCATTCTGAACAATTCCGTCTGGCTCTAAGGTATTGCCCCTTTGGTATTCCATATTTTAATTTAGTGGGATGTGCACTCTCCAATCTGAGCAGGGTGTTGGTAGACGTTGGTTTCCGAAACATCTTTGTAGTGATTTTCCTGGATTCATCAATACTGATGGATAAATCCAGAAAGTCAGCTGAGTACTGTTGACTTCACTCGTAAAAAAATAGACCCAGATCATTTTTGTTGAGTTCCATCACAAACTCATTAAAGGCCGTGCCGTTCCACAGAATGAATACGTCGTCTTTAAATCTAAGATTGCTCAATTTCATTTTGAACCATAATGTATTCACATTTGATCGCAAGTTCTACCACCAGCTCAGGGGAGTGGCCATGGGAAGTCCATGTGCTTCGACTTATGCCAACCTCTCTACCTGGGCTGGTGGGAGAGAGAATGTGCATTCAGCGAGGTTATGCAACAGTGGACGTCGTCTATTATCTTATGGCTAAGATTTATACTTTACACTTAGAACAGTAAGACCTTTTGGTCTAAATGACTATACATCCTACACCTGCTTCATTTGAAGGATTTTCTCCCAAAAATCTCAATCTATACAGTTACGCGTGATGGGAAAAACATGACAGTGACGTGTCAGTCACTATACCATCTAGACATCGAGATATATGGGAAACCTTAAATACCACCTTAGTAATATGGGTTGATATTGGTGACCGCATACATTTTATCAGTTATGGGGGTCTGGAGATCCTAAATCCATATATATATGTGGAATTCCCTATTTCCTCTGATTATCACATTGTCATCTTATGTTTCAATAGTCTCAAGGGACGATACATGATATTGGCAATGTGAGTATATCTACTTTTGTACTGGTTATAATTGTCCTATAGTCACCTCTGGAGTCGGCACTAATTTTCAGTGCTCCCCCTATATGGCAGGCAATTCTTGCCCATGAAAGTTTACCCACGATAGTGGTTAGCATAGGAGATTAGGCAGTGCGGAACAACAGGACGTCTCGCCCCTTTTGGTGACGTAACCGCTTGCCGAGGAAGCTCCGCCCATGGGAGTGGCGATCTTGATATGAGGTCGGCGGCCAAGCGGCCGCGCGACGACCGCAAACAAGTGCCGGAGGCTGTGTCTCTTGAGCTGCACGCGCGCAAACAGGAGCGTGCAGCGTCCTCCTACCAGCAAGCATAGTGCAAATTCTGAGATTAGATGAACTGCACTAATGCTTATTTTAACTCTGCTCCTGAAGACATGTCACTGGTTGTACAGTGATATAGAAACGTGTCGAGCAGATGCATGATTAGGCAGGGACAGTCCACTTTTTGTTTGAGATAGTGATGGGATATTAGAGATTAAGAAAAACTGGGTTGCAAGTAGAGCTTAAACAAAAAAAAGTTCTCACCCGCCACTTATCTATCTCAATCACTACCATTCATACTTGCTAGTTGATTTATACTGTTGCAACATATTGTTATAGTTGCCACTATTGTATTAGCTGGTGATTTTGATACATCCTAAATATATCCAGCGCATCTAGCAAGTATTCTCAGTGTGTCTGGGAAATTCATCAGGAGATCTACACAGACAATATAATCCTGCTATATCCAGACTTACATGTTTTTCAAGTGTGGAGGCAGTGGCTGCACCCATACAATTGTGGGGTGAGCCATTCTTCCAGACTTAGCCTGACGAGTTCACTATGTGGTAGATTGCCACGATTTTAATAAATACCCAAATAAAATTCCTTTTAAGCGTTTATTCAGGCAGTTAAATACCTCTTACATTTTGGTAAATTTGTTTCAACACATTCTTGATGTCTCATTACTTATTGTTTGTTGCTTTATTACAACTCTATTTGGACATGACACCGTCCTTTTATTTTGCAGTTCTTTGCATGTTCATTTTTTTGATACACTAAAAATTATTGAAAACCATACACAATATTAAAATAAAAAGTCTGGTAACATGATTTCTCTTCATTGCCATTTTCAAGGTAGAACATCTTTTTGCTATGAATTTTGCATCTAATTATAATCTGAATCTGCAGAATGAAACTGTGGATTACAGTAATTATTTCCGCATCTCTATTTTCAAAGTTGTTTTTTGTCTCACAAAAACAGGTTCCCAAGATTTTACAGTAAACTAGACAACAAGAAGTTCATTTGCATTCTAATGTGGTCCTTGTTTACTGCGTTTAACAAGCATGGCCTATTTTAAATTGTGTACATACATTTTTTTAAATGAATGTGTTAGATGCAGGCAAGTTACTTACAATGTCACTGCATAATGCATAGCCCTTAAGGTACTAATGTACCAGAAAATCATTAAGGCAGAAGAATAGCAGATAAACAGACTATTTCCAACAGAAAACCAATGGCTGGCATTATAAGGAGAGGAGATGCATCTCCCGTGGTTTCATTCTATTTTCAAAAATAATTTTTATGATTGAAGCCATTTAACCTTTTCCTCCAAGAGTTTTATAGTCTTTTTATAGTGCAAGATTATCCAGTAATCATCATATAACTTGTGTCAAAATTATATAATGATACCATAATGATGACTGTACTGCCACATCAAAAGTAAAGGTAGAGGTCTGATTAGCTTTTGATGCACATGGATCACTGCAACATGACCCAAGATCTTTTCTATTCAGCATGATACTTTCATTTAAATCTTTGGGAGTAATAAAGTAAGAATAAATGAAATACTAAATAATACAGACCGCTACATTTTGCTACTGTGAAATGATACACCTAACAGAATCCTTCTAATTATTTTCCAAGCTTGAAGTTTTAGACTCAAATTATCCAAGATCATAAGGCTTAAAATTCAACTTAAAAAAGTGGAAAATAATCCATCCTAAAAATTCCACGATCAACTGTGAGTGATAGTATTGCAAACTGGAAGCATTTAGTAACCACAGAAATTCAGCCACAAAGTAGAGATGTCGCGAACATAAAACGGGCGAATCGGGCAAACCGCCATTGACTTCAATAGGCAGGCGAATTTTAAAACCCACAGGGACTCTTTCTAGCCACAGTAGTGATGGAAAAGTTGTTTCAAGGGGACTAACCCCTGGACTGTGCCATGCCGGAGGGGGATCCATGGCAAAACTCCCATGGAAAATTACATAGTTGACGCAGAGTTGGGTTTTAATCCATAAAGGCATAAATCACCTAACAATCCAATTTTTTTTGAACAACGTGGTTTAAAACATTCAGTGTGTGTATACGATCAGGTATGATGTTGTATCGATCAGGTAGTGTAAGGGTTACGCCCGCTTCACAGACATTGATAGACCAAACTCCCCTTTTTATTGCACCGCAAACAACCACAAACAGTCGATTTGCCCAACCGCAAACTTCCCATTTGCACAAGGTTGGATACCAAGCTAGCCATGTCCCGTTGATGTCATTGAAGGTTTATAACTCCACCCAGCCACGTAAAACATCAAGGGTCCCCGAAAGGTGAATTGAATTGATTTTTTGAACAGGGGGATGGTTAAAAAAACGCTGGCTCCCTCCCCTTTGTTTGAATCCACGGTCACTGCGTCTGCGCCGTGCAATTTACTGTCACACCCGATATGAGTGTTATTTTCTGTAGTTCTCTTCTCATCAGTTTAATCCTTGTTGTGTCCCCAATCTGGGGTCCATTTATTGAATTGATTTTTTGAACAGGGAGAGGGTTAAAAAACGCTGGCTCCCTCCCCTTTGTTTTAATTCACGGTCACTGCGTCTGCGCTGTGCAATTTACTGTCACACCCGATATGAGTGGTATTTTCTGTAGTATTATTCTCATCAGTTTAATCCCTGTTATGTCCCCTATCAGGACGTGTATTGAATGGATTTTAGACAACCGCAAACAGTTGTCAAAAGTTGACAAACTCCTTGCAGAAATGTGATTTATCTGTGTGCATCCTTCTTGTTACTTCCAATTTGGGGCGCTGCGCATGCACCATGCAGTGTACTTTGCCACACGGTATGAGTGGTGTGTTAACTAGTACTATTCTTATCAGTTTAATCCCTGTTACGTCCCCTATCCGGGGACTTGTGTTGAATTGATTTTAGGAACCGGGAGATGGAAAAAGCAGCTTGGTCGGTCCTCTTACTCCCAAGTTGGGGCACTGCGCGTGCACAGAGCAATGTGCTGTGGCACCCTATATGAGTGGTGTCTTAACTAGTACTATTCCTATCAGTTTAATCCCTGTTACGTCCCCTATCCTGGGACGTGTGTCGAATTGATTAACCATTATCGAAATTAACGAACCATTACGACATCCTGAAATAATGTAGTTCTGAGCTCTGTACTTGCTTTGTATTGGAATTGATGGGGATTTTTGTCTGCATTATTTCTAATAAACTATTAAGAGACTTTATTATGATTTTTTTATTTTATGTATTAAAAACCCATACAACTTAAAAAAAAAAAAAAGAAAGAAAGAAAATGAATGTTTTTTCTATGAAAAATTATCCAGCCGATCGCTTTTAGTCTGATCATAATGAAGCAACGACCTTATCATCTGGGGTGTGACAACATTGCCAACACACTCATAGAGGTGATGATCGCTTCATTGTGATACGCAAGCCCCTTCACCACAAGGTACCGAACACGAAGGGGAATAAACACATGCATGTGCCTTTTTTTTGTTTTGTTTGTGCAGCACCAGAGGCCAGAAAAATTAGGTATGTGCACATGCCTGAAAAATTTGGTATTGTTGCAGCTGCTGCTGGCAGAAAACATTGCGGCTTGAACCCTAGTTGGTGGCGGAGAATTCACGAAAGTCATCTGGCATGCAGACATTAAAAACAGCAGCGTGGGGACCATTTTGAGGCCAAGGCATGTCATCAGGCCTTTTGTTAGTCAAACATATCCCCCACTGTCAGTCCCTTCGGGATCCATGCCATCTTAATGAAGGTGAGGTAATCAACACTTTTTTGACCAAGGCGACTTCTCTTGTCAGTGACAATGCCTCCTGCTGCACTGAAGGTCCTTTCTGACAGGACACTTGAAGCGGGCAGGCCAGAAGTTCTATTGCAAACTGGGATAGCTCAAGCCACAGGTCAAGCCTGCACACCCATTAGTCAAGGGGTTCATTGCTCCTCAGAGTGTCGATATCTGCAGTTAAGACGGGGTAGTCTGCTACCTGTCGGTCGAGTCGTTCTCTAAGGCTGGATCCCGAAGGGCTGTGGCGAAGTGTAGGACTGAAAAAGCTCCGGATATCTTCCATCAACAACACATCTGTAAAGTGTCCTGTCCTTGCCACCGTGGTCGTGGTAGGAGGAGGATTACTTTCATCTCTTCCCCAGTTAGATTCCCGTTGTGCTGTGACATCCCCCTTATAAGCTGTGTAAAGCATATTTTTTAGTTTGGTTTTGAACTGCTGCATCCTTTCTGACTTTCGGTAATTTGGTAACATTTCCGCCACTTTCTGCTTATACCGGGGGTCTAGTAGCGTGGCCACCCAGTACAGGTCGTTCTCCTTCATCCTTTTTATGCAAGGGTCCCTCAATAGACATGACAACATGAAAGACCCCATTTGTACGAGGTTGGATGCCGAGCTACTCATTTCCCGTTCCTCGTCCTCACTGATGTCATTGACGGTCTGTTCTTCCCCCCAGCCACGAACAACACTACATGTCCCAAATAGGTGACAACAATGAGCACCCTGGGATGCTGCTGTGGTTGGTCTTCTTCCTCCTCAAAGCTACATTCCTCCTCTGACTCCTCTTCCTCATAGTCCTCTTGCAGCGTTGCCGCAGGTCCGGCAAGTGATGATGACAAGGCTGTTTCTGGTGGTGATGGTGACCACAACTCTTCCTCTTCACGCTCATCTACAGCCTGATCCAGCACTCTTCGCAGGGCATGCACCAGGAAGAAAACAAATGGGTTGAGGTCGCTGATGGTGCCTTCGGTGTGACTGACTAGGTTTGTCACCTCCTCAAAAGGACACATGATCCTACAGGCCATGAGCGTCCAGTAACGTGGCAAAAAAAATTCCAGCTCCGCAGAGGCTGTCCTAGCACCCTGGTCATACAAATACTCAGTGACGGCTTTTTCTTGTTGGAGCAGGTGGTCGAACATTAGGAGTGTTGAATTCCAACGTGTTGGGCTGTCGCAAATCAAGCGCCTCACTGGCATGTTGTTTCGCCGCTGAATATCGGAAAAGTGCGCCATGGCCGTGTAAGAACGCCTGAAATGGCCACACACCTTCCTGGCCTGCTTGAGGACGTCCTGTAAGCCTAGGTACTTAGACACAGAGCATTGTACGATGAGATTCAACACATGTGCCATGCACGGCACATGTGACAACTTGCCCAAATTCAATGCCGCCAACAAATTGCTTCCATTGTCACACACTACTTTGCCGATCTCCAGTTGGTGCAGGGTCAGCCACTGATCCACCTGTGCGTTCAGGGCAGACAGGAGTGCTGGTCCGGTGTGGCTCTATGCTTTCAGGCAAGTCAACCCCAAGACAGCGTGACACTGTCGTATCCGGGATGTGTAAAGCCCCTGGGGAGCTGGGGGGATTCAGTTGATGTGCAGCCAGACGCTGAAGCAGAAGAGGACTCAGCCGAGGACGTTATGGAAGAGGATGGAGTAGGAGTAGAGGAGGTGGCAGTAGGCCTGCCTGCAAGTCGTGGCGGTGTCACCAACTCCGCTGCAGAGCCACACATTCCATGCTTGTCAGCCGTCAGCAGATTGACCCAGATAGCGATAGCGACATATTTTTTTAAGGCCTCAGACTCCACCAGCTGGTATGGTAAAAGGCGGGCTAAGAGTTCCGTCAAGCCAGCTGTCAGACCTCAGCAAAGGAAGCAGCAGCGGGTACAACATCATCATCATTATCATCATCACATGTGTGTAATCCTGCCTGACTGAGACATATCCCTGTTATCTACATCCTCAGGCAATGATGGTTGCGCATCACTAATTTCATCCAAATGATGTGTAAATAACTCCTCTGATGGATCAAGTGAAGCGGCTGTGGTGGCTGTGGCGGTAGTGGTGGTGGTGGCGGCGGGCGGGAAAGTGGTAACTTGAGAGCAGGTGACCGAAGCTGAGCTGGAGGAGGATGGTGTGTCAAGGTTTTTAGCGGAAGCTGTTGAAGATTGGGTGTCCTGTGTAAGCCAGTCAACTATGTTTTCAGGGCACAGTACAGTCTGTGTGGGCCTGACACACACCACACACTGGCATGCAACAGCGATTGTATCAAAGAGAAAAAATTATTTTACTTTTTTTTATCTGCAAGGTATTTTGATACCCTGTAATGGTATGAGTGGTGGCCTAGCCAGTGGGCACAGTACAGTCTGTGTGGGCCTGACACACACTGGCTTGCAACTGCGATTATGTCACAGTGAAAAAATAATTTGACTTTTTTTATCTGCAAGGTATTGTGACACCCTGTAATGGTATGAGTGGTGGCCTAGCCAGTGGGCACAGTACAGTCTGTGTGGGCCTGACACACACTGGCTTGCAACTGCGATTATATCACAGTGAAAAAATAATTTGACTTTTTTTCATCTGCAAGGTATTGTGACACCCTGCAACGGTATGAGTGGTGGCTTGGCCAGTGGGCACAGTACAGTCTGTGTGGGTCTCACACACGGGCAGGCAACTGCAACTGATGGTCCCAACTCCATTTATAAGGCAAGAAATCCCACTTATTAAGCCTGACAGGGAACACCTGTGAAGTGAAAACCATTTCAGGTGACTACCTCTTGAAGCTCATCAAGAGAATGCCAAGAGTGTGCAAAGCAGTAATCAAAGCAAAAGGTGGCTACTTTGAAGAACCTAGAATATGACATATTTTCAGTTGTTTCACACTTTTTTGTTATGTATATAATTCCACATGTGTTAATTCATAGTTTTGATGCCTTCAGTGTGAATCTACAATTTTTATAGTCATGAAAATAAAGAAAACTCTTTGAATGAGAAGGAGTGTCCAAACTTTTGGTCTGTACTGTGTATATATATATATATATATATTTTTTTTTTTTAAAAAGCAGACTGATGTACCAGCCCTAAAATGGGCTTTTTGGGGTGCTGTCAGGATGCTGTCCTTACAGCAGATGGATCTGTGGACACAGAACACTGCCCTAGCTAACGCTTTCCCTATTATCAGCAGCAGCAGCACTGTCCCTCCTCTCACTAAGAATGCAGCTTCCGAATGAATCTAAAATGGATACTGTCCAGGAGGTGGGAGGGTCTGGGAGGGAGGGTCTGCTGCTCATTGGCTGGAATGTGGCTGGAATGTGTCTGCTGACTGTGAGGTACAGGGTTAAAGTTTGCTCAATGATGATGTATAGGGGGCGGACCGAGCATCACATATGTTCGCCCGCCGCGGCGAACAAGCCATGTTCGCCGGCGAATAGTTCGGGACATCACTACCACAAAGTGGTAGACTACATAAAGTAACAGAGTGGGGTCATCAAGTATTGAGGCACACTAGGGGAGATTTATCGCACCCTATGCCAATTTTCTGGTGAAAAAGTTGTAAACCCCATGTTTGCAGCTTTTTAAACGCCATTGCGTTAAATTAAGTTTTGATGATGACTTGCCTCTTTCCATGAAGGGTATGTGGCAAGGGAGGGCCAGCAGGCCTGACACATTTATCTTCTTGGCGTAAATTAAGACTTAGATCTGCTATAGGTTTCACTTTAGGCACATGGACTGCTAGAGAATGCACCTATTTTGTGAAAAGGCCTGCACCTCACCATAAATTAAGCACATCCTCTGGCAGCACAGAGGATATCAAAAGTGGAGTAGCACATGATAAGTGATGGTACTTGATAAATCTCCTCTATAGTGCATAAAACCTCCTCTCTCGTTAACATCAGCACAAACAGTGTTTGCTAAGAGCTTCATGGTTTCCAACCCAAGGAAACCAGTATATCACCAAGCGCAATGTCAAGTGTCTGATATAGTGGTTTAAAGCACGCTGCCACTGGATTCTGGAGCAGGAGAAACATTTTCTTGAAGTGATTAATCATTCTTCTCTATCTGGCAGTCTCATGGTAGAGTCTGCATTTGGTGAATGCCAAGAGAATGTTACCTGCCTGAACTGCATTGTGCCAAATGTGAAGTTTGGTGTAGGAGAGATAAAGCAAATGCGGTTGTTTTTCTGGGGTTGGCCTAGGCCCTTAGTACCAGTGAAGGTAATAATGGGCCTAATGCTTGCTTCAACATGCAACATTTTGTACAATTGTATAGGCTTCCAACATTGTGGAGATTTTGAAAAAGACCCTCTCTTCTAATGTCAGTGCCTGACCTCACAAATGCTCTTCTGGATAATTGGGCAAAAATTCCCAGACACACTCCAAAATCTTGTAGAACACCTTCCCAGAAAAGTGGAAGCTATTTTAGCTGCAAAGGTGGAGCAACCCCATATTAATGCATGTCCCAATGCTTCTTCCATATAATGTATGAATATATGTATGTATCTTACCCCCATGATTCACAGTATGCATGATCGCATGCGCTGATCCTTTAATGCTGGTAATAGACTATGCTCTTAATTGGCCCCTGAATACCTGCATACAAATAACTCAAAACTGGCAAAAGTAATAATAAAGATTTACTGAAAATAAACTAATGAAAATCGGACATTGCTTTTGAATTGTGGTTCAAAATAATGTTATTTTCTTTGCATGCTTTATTTTTGCATCTGTGAACATAGAGCTGATGTGACTTGACAAAAATCTCCAATTCTGTCTTATCTGTACAAAGAACATTCTCACAGAAGCTTTGTGGCTTGTCAATATGCATTTTGGCAAACTGCTGTCTCGCTTTTTTATGATTTGCTTTCAACAGTGGTTTCCTCCTCAGTCATCTTCCATTATGTCTACTTTGGCTAAGACAGCAACGCATAGTGCAATCTGACACTAATTATAAGAAAAATTGAGTTTCAGCTCACCCACCATCCTCCTTCGCTGTGCAAGGATCCCGGGCCAGGATTAATCAAAACAGTAGAAAACAACAGCAGGCTCAGGATAAAATCCAATTTCTTTATTTCTTCATTATAATATCCATAGGCTGACCAGACAGGCAAGGTTTACACATTTCGACTGTATGTCCTAATCATGACCATCCTGTCAGGTATCACTAACCATCTTGACCCTGCAGGTGCGGAGGCCATGGATGACCCTCTGACGTTGGGGGAGGTGCTATATGCCGCTAGATCCTTTAAGTCCGGCAGGACCCCTGGCAGTGATGGCCTTCCAGCAGAGCTCGATGTAGCGCTGGGGGATCTGATCTGTCCGGACCTGCTGGAACTCTATGAGGAGATTGTGGTGGAGGGTAGAACGCCCCCATCGTTGAGGGAAGGAATGATCACGATCTTGTATAAGCGGAAGGGGGAGAGATGTGACTTGAAACACTGGTGTCCCATCTCTCTCCTGAACGTGGACTGCAAGATCCTCGCCAAGGTGCTAGCCAACCGGCTAAAGGTTGTCATCGGCAGAATCGTCCACCCAGATAATACCTGCGGAATTTCTGGCTGCAGGATCGCAGACATCCTCCTTCTCATGAGAGACACGGTACAATACATCAAAGACTGCCATGTACACGAGGCCCTGGTCATCCCTGAGAAGGCATTTGACCGAGTGTCTCATAAATTCATGTGCAAGGCTTTGCGCAAGCTGGGTCTAGGCAGAAGGTTCTGCTAGTTTGTTAACCTGATGTACCTTGACATTTGTAGCACAGTGCTGGCGAACGGCTGAAAGACTGGCCCCTTTCCGGTGCGCTCTGGGGTCAGACAAGGCTGCCTTCTTTCACCTCTCCTTTTTGCTTGTGTTATAGATCTCTTTGCGGAGTCTATTGGCAGAATGGAGAGATTAGATGGATGACCACACCAGGACACTACGAGGTCAAGTGCTCACCGTACATGGACGACGTGACCGTCTTCCGCGCTGATTGGGGTTCGGTGACTGCTCTCTTCCAGACCTGCGAGGAGTTTAGACAAGCTTCAGGGGCCAAAGTCACCTGCGGGAAGTCAGAAGCCATGTTCTTCAGGGACTGGCAACTGGCTTCTTCTGCCCCCTTCCCATTTACCATAAAATTGCCCTCAAGTCTAGGGAAGAACACTTGGCCAAAGTCAACCAAAGAATTGGACTGTGGAGCCTCAGACAACTCACGATTAAGGGAAAAGCATTCATCCTGCGTAACGAAGTTCTGCCGTGCTACAGTACACTGCACAGGCATGGCCCCCTCATGCCAATGTTTCCAGGACCATCACCAGGACAGTGTTTCACTTTGTTTGGGGATTCAAAATAGACAGAGTGAAGTGAGCCATCATGTAAAAAGAGCCTTGCAAGGGCATTCCGGATCTGCCCACTTTACTGTGAATCGCCTTTGTTTGTGACAGCGTTCGTCAGACTCTGAGAACATCGAACGGCTCTGCGGGCAAGGCTATGTCTCGCTTTTTCCTCCTGCCCCTCTGGAGGGGTCTGGGCTGGGACAAGTTGGATAGCTCCATCCTTTACAATTGGCATGCTCCCTGGTATTATGGAGATGTCGTCAAGTTCGTGAGGGAACACCAACTGGAGGGCTTCAAGCCGGACTTGTGGAAACCAAAGACTATCCACAAGCTCATCAGAGCAAAAGATGCGGTGGAGTAAATTCCAGGGATCCACGACGACACCATAGAGACAGTTTGGACTAATGTGTTGTCAGAAAGGTTAACCAACGGGCACAAGGACTTGTCATGGATGGCCATTCAGGGAGGACTGCCAATTCGGTCATTCATGCACGCCCGCAACCTGTGCAAAACCTGGTACTGCCCCAGGTGTCCTTTCGTAGAGTAAAAATCATACCACCTGTTTTGGGAGTGCCCCTTTGTGCAGGGCCTGTTGGATGCCCTGGAAAATGAACTCAAAGACTCTGTACCCAGGAACAGTCTGCAATACACTTCGGTGCTGTACGGACTATTTCCTAGGATTCATAATGTTGACCATCCAGAAGGCCTGCCGTCTTATGAACTGTTTTAAGGATGCAATATGGCTAGCCAGGAACCGGCTCATTCTAAGGAGGGAGAACATGTCCATCCTGGACTGCCGCAGACTTATCCATAGTCTGCAGCAGGATTACAACATCTTGGACGTCGATGACGAAGAAGAGGACTAAACCCCTCTCCCCTGTTTGTTTCTGTCTTCTCAATAAAGCTGAGGGCATGTGATTTCCCCTCCCCACCCCCTCCTTTCCATTCTCCTCCTCATCATTGTTGAAATGCTTTGTGGGAAGGTTTTGTGATTGAATAGGTATGCTAGTGTAGCATGCATTGTGATGTATAGTGTAGGTTAGCCTGTGCTTTACATAACAATGCCATGCTCGCAAAGAAGACTGTAAGTAATTTATTAAGTGCTTCCCCATGGCCTGTGCTACGTCACAGTACTAAAGTATGTATGTATAACAATTGATTGTAATAAAGGTGTTTTCAATCAATCAAACAGGAACATCAAGCTGTTTGGAGATGGTTTTACCATTAACATGTTTGTCTATAATTTTCTTTCTAACCTCCTGAGACAATACTCTCCTAAGCTTTCTTTGATCCAAGCTCAGTGTGGTACACACCTTGATAGTAATGGCCTTGAGGTTCGCCCAGCGGTCGGTTTGCAGCGAACTTTGCGCGTTCGTGATCTGCCGAACATGCGAACATATGGTGATGTCCGTGAGCGCCATATTCTTTTGCATTGCGCCAAACTTTGACCCAGGACAAGAGTTAAGCGAACACCTGGATGTTCGGGTTCGAGAAGTTCGGCTGAACTTCCCGGAAATGTTCGGGTTCGGGATCCGAACCCGATCCGAACTTCGTCCCGAACCCGAACCCCATTGAAGTCAATGGGGACCCAAACTTTTCGGCACTAAAAAGGCTGTAAAACAGCCCAGGAAAGGGCTAGAGGGCTGCAAAAGGCAGCAACATGTAGGTAAATCCCATGCAAAAAAATGTGGATAGGGAAATTAATAAAAATAAAAATAAAATAAATAAAAATTAACCAATATCAATTGGAGAGAGGTCCCATAGCAGAGAATCTGGCTTTACGTCACCATCACTGTAACAGTCCATTGTAATAAATTTAGGCCCTGGCACCCAGGCAGAGGAGAGAGGTCCCGTAACAGAGAATCTGGCTTCATGTCAGCAGAGAATCAGTCTGCATGTCATAGCAGAGAATCAGGCTTCACGTCAGCCACCACTGTAACAGTCCATTGTCATATATTTAGGCCAAGGCACCCAGGCAGAGGAGAGAGGTCCCGTAACAGAGAATCTGGCTTCATGTCAGCAGAGAATCAGTCTTCATATCATAGCAGAGAATCATGATTCACGTCACCCAACATTGGAACAGTCCATTGGCATATATTTAGGCCCAGCACCCAGGTAGAGGAGAGAGGTCCAGTGACAGAGAATCTGGCTTCATGTCAGCAGAGAATCAGTCTTCATATCATAGCAGAGAATCATGATTCACGTCACCCAACATTGGAACAGTCCATTGGCATATATTTAGGCCCAGCACCCAGGTAGAGGAGAGAGGTCCAGTGACAGAGAATCTGGCTTCATGTCAGCAGAGAATCAGTCTTCATATCATAGCAGAGAATCATGCATCACGTCACCCAACATTGGAACAGTCCATTGTCATATATTTAGGCCCCGGCACCCAGACAGAGGAGAGGTTCATTCAACTTTGGGTTGCCTCGCAATATAATGGTAAAATGAAAATAAAAATAGGATTGAATGAGGAAGTGCCCTGGAGTACAATAATATATGGTTAAGGGGAGGTAGTTAATGTCTAATCTGCACAAGGGATGGACAGGTCCTGTGGGATCCATGCCTGGTTCATTTTTATGAACGTCAGCTTGTCCACATTGGCTGTAGACAGGCGGCTGCGTTTGTCTGTAATGACGCCCCCTGCCGTGCTGAATACACGTTCACAAAAAACGCTGGCCGCCGGGCAGGCCAGCACCTCCAAGGCATAAAAGGCTAGCTCTGGCCACGTGGACAATTTAGAGACCCAGAAGTTGAATGGGGCCGAACCATCAGTCAGTACATGGAGGGGTGTGCACACGTACTGTTCCACCATGTTAGTGAAATGTTGCCTCCTGCTAACACGTTGCGTATCAGGTGGTGGTGCAGTTAGCTGTGGCGTGTTGACAAAACTTTTCCACATCTCTGCCATGCTAACCCTGCCCTCAGAAGAGCTGGCCGTGACACAGCTGCCTTGGCGACCTCTTGCTCCTCCTCTGCCTTGGCCTTGGGCTTCCACTTGTTCCCCTGTGACATTTGGGAATGCTCTCAGTAGCGCATCTACCAACGTGCGCTTGTACTCGCACATCTTCCTATCACGCTCCAGTGCAGGAAGTAAGGTGGGCACATTGCCTTTGTACCGTGGATCCAGCAGTGTGGCAACCCAGTAGTCCGCACACGTTAAAATGTGGGCAACTCTGCTGTCGTTGCGCAGGCACTGCAGCATGTAGTCGCTCATGTGTGCCAGGCTGCCCAGGGGTAAGGACAAGCTGTCTTCTGTGGGAGGCGTATCGTCATCGTTCTGCGTTTCCCCCCAGCCACGCACCAGTGATGGGCCCGAGCTGCGTTGGGTGCCACCCCGCTGTGACCATGCGTCATCCTCATCCTCCTCCACCTCCTCCTCATCCTCCTCGTCCTCCAGTAGTGGGCCCTGGCTGGCCAAATTTGTACCTGGCCTCTGCTGTTGCAAAAAACCTCCCTCTGAGTCACTTCGAAGAGACTGGCCTGAAAGTGCTAAAAATGACCCTTCTTCCTCCTCCTCCTCCTCCTCCTGGGCCACCTCCTCTTCCATCATCGCCCTAAGTGTTTTCTCAAGGAGACATAGAAGTGGTATTGTAACGCTGATAACGGCGTCATCGCCACTGGCCATGTTGGTGGAGTACTCGAAACAGCGCAACAGGGCACACAGGTCTCGCATGGAGGCCCAGTCATTAGTGGTGAAGTGGTGCTGTTCTGCAGTGCGACTGATCCGTGCGTGCTGCAGCTGAAACTCCACTATTGCCTGCTGCTGCTCGCACAGTCTGTCCAGCATGTGCAAGGTGGAGTTCCACCTGGTGGGCACGTCGCATATGAGGCGGTGAGCGGGAAGGCCGAAGTTACGCTGTAGCGCAGACAGGCGAGCAGCGGCAGGATGTGAACGCCGGAAGTGAGAACAGACGGCCCGCACTTTATGCTGCAGCTCTGACATGTCGGGGTAGTTGTGAATGAACTTCTGCACCACCAAATTCAGCACATGCGCCAAGCAAGGGATGTGCGTCAAACCGGCTAGTCCCAGAGCTGCAACGAGATTTCGCCCATTATCGCAAACCACCAGGCCGGGCTTGAGACTCACCGGCAGCAAACACTCGTCGGTCTGTTGTTCTATACCCCGCCACAACTCCTGTGCAGTGTGGGGGCTGTCCCCCAAACATATGAGTTTCAGAATGGCCTGCTGACGTTTACCCTTGGCTGTGCTGAAGTTGGTGGTGAAGGTGTGTGGCTGACTGGATGAGCAGGTGGAAGAAGAGGAGGAGGAAGCTTAATAGGAGGAGATGGCAACAGGAGGCAAAGAATGTTGCCCTGCGATCCTTGGCGGGCGGAAGGACGTGCGCCAAACAGCTCTCCGCCTGGGGCCCAGCCGCCACTACATTTACCCAGTGTGCAGTTAGGGAGATATAGCGTCCCTGGCCGTGCTTACTGGTCCACGTATCTGTGGTTAGGTGGAACTTGCCACAGATGGCGTTGCGCAGTGCACACTTGATTTTATCGGATACTTGGTTGTGCAGGGAAGGCACGGCTCTCTTGGAGAAGTAGTGCTGGCTGGGAACAACATACTGTGGGACAGCAAGCGACATGAGCTGTTTGAAGCTGTCTGTGTCCACCAGCCTAAATGACAGCATTTCATAGGCCAGTAGTTTAGAAATGCTGGCATTCAGGGCCAGGGATCGAGGGTGGCTAGGTGGGAATTTACGCTTTCTCTCAAATGTTTGTGAGATGGAGAGCTGAACGCTGCCGTGTGACATGGTTGAGATGCTTGGTGACGGAGGTGGTGGTGTTGGTGGTACATCCCCTGTTTGCTGGGCGGCAGGTGCCAACGTTCCTCCAGAGGTGGAGGAAGAGGCCGAGGCAGCAGCAGCAGAAGAGGCCGAGGCGGCAGCAGCAGAAGAGGTAGCAGGGGGAGCCTGAGTGACTTCCTTGTTTTTAAGGTGTTTACTCCACTGCAGTTCATGCTTTGCATGCAGGTGCCTGGTCATGCAGGTTGTGCTAAGGTTCAGAACGTTAATGCCTCGCCTCAGGCTCTGATGGCACAGCGTGCAAACCACTCGGGTCTTGTCGTCAGCACATTGTTTGAAGAAGTGCCATGCCAGGGAACTCCTTGAAGCTGCCTTTGGGGTGCTCGGTCCCAGATGGTGGCGGTCAGTAGCAGGCGGAGTCTCTTGGCGGCGGGTGTTCTGCTTTTGCCCACTGCTCCCTCTTTTGCTACGCTGTTGGCTCGGTCTCACCACTGCCTCTTCCTCTGAACTGTGAAAGTCAGTGGCACGACCTTCATTCCATGTGGGGTCTAGGAACTCATCGTCCCCTGCATCGTCTTCCACCCAGTCTTCCTCCCTGACCTCCTGTTCAGTCTGCACACTGCAGAAAGACGCAGCAGTTGGCACCTGTGTTTCGTCATCATCAGAGACGTGCTGAGGTGGTATTCCCATGTCCTCATCATGAGGAAACATAAGTGGTTGTGCGTCAGTGCATTCTATGTCTTCCACCGCTGGGGAAGGGCTAGGTGGATGCCCTTGGGAAACCCTGCCAGCGGAGTCTTCAAACAGCATAAGAGACTGCTGCATAACTTGAGGCTCAGACAGTTTCCCTGGTATGCATGGGGGTGATGTGACAGACTGATGGGGTTGGTTTTCAGGCGCCATCTGTGCCCTTTCTGCAGAAGACTGGGTGGGAGATAATGTGAACGTGCTGGATCCACTGTCGGCCACCCAATTGACTAATGCCTGTACCTGCTCAGGCCTTACCATCCTTAGAACGGCATTGGGCCCCACCATATATCGCTGTAAATTCTGGCGGCTACTGGGACCTGAGGTAGTTGGTACACTAGGACGTGTGGATGTGGCAGAACGGCCACGTCCTCTCCCAGCACCAGAGGGTCCACTAACACTACCACGACCATGTCCGCGTCCCTTACTAGATGTTTTCCTCATTGTTATCGTTCACCACAACAACAAAACTATTATTTGGCCCAATGTATTGAATTCAAATTCAGGCCTTTTTTTACAGACACCTAACACTATCTGGCTATCTATTTAGGTACCGTATTACACTAATACAGGCACAGCAGTAACCACAGATTTAGCTGAATATAAATTTGAGGCCTAGTATTTAGGCGCTGGGTGACAGGTATACGTTTACGGACAGAATTCGACTTGGAAATGCACAGTAGCGTGTGTGTGTGAAGTTATTCAGAATGACCCTATGTGCACCTTGAATCTTATATACCCTTTTAGGGATAGTTTAAAATAGCTCTGATACAGCAGAAACCACTAAATTAGGAAATTGCTAAATTGGGAATTGTATTTCAACCCAGAACAAAAAATGTGCTTTGACGGACACTAAATAACTTGACCAGCCACAACAGTACAGCAGTAACGACAGATTTAGCAGGATATAAATTTGAGGCCTAGTATTTAGGCGCTGGGTGACAAGTATAGGTTTACTGACAGAATTAGACTTGGAAATGCACAGTAGCGTGTGTGTGATGTTATTCAGAATGACCCTATGTGCACCTTGAATCTTATATACCCTTTTAGGGATAGATTTAAAATAGCTCTGATACAGCAGAAACCACTAAATTAGGAAATTGCTAAATTGGGAATTGTATTTCAACCCAGAACAAAAAATGTGCTTTGACGGACACTAAATAACTTGACCAGCCACAACAGTACAGCAGTAACGACAGATTTAGCTGGATATAAATTTGAGGCCTAGTATTTAGGCGCTGGGTGACAGGTATAGGTTTACTGACAGAATTAGACTGGGATATGGCCAAAAAATAACCACACTATTGATGGTTAAATGCACTTGGTGTGACAGCTTGACCAACCACACTATTGAGGGTTAAATGCACTTGGTGACAGGCTCAGCTTGCCCCTGATGTAGTATATGGCCAAAAAATAACCAGACTATTGCTGGTTAAATGCACTTGGTGTGACAGCTTCACCCTGATGTAGGATTTAGCCAAAAAACAACCACACCATTGAGGGTTAAATGCACTTGGTGACAGGCTCAGCTTGCCCCTGATGTAGTATATGGCCAAAAAATAAACAGACTATTGCTGGTTAAATGCACTTGGTGTGACAGCTTCACCCTGATGTAGGATTTAGCCAAAAAACAACCACACCATTGAGGGTTAAATGCACTTGGTGACAGGCTCAGCTTGCCCCTGATGTAGTATATGGCCAAAAAATAAACAGACTATTGCTGGTTAAATGCACTTGGTGTGACAGCTTCACCCTGATGTAGGATTTAGCCAAAAAACAACCACACCATTGAGGGTTAAATGCACTTGGTGACAGGCTAAGCTTGCCCCTGATGTAGTATATGGCCAAAAAATAACCAGACTATTGCTGGTTAAATGCAATTGGTGTGACAGCTTCACCCTGATGTAGGATTTAGCCAAAAAACAACCACACCATTGAGTGTTAAATGCACTTGGTGGCAGCTTGTGCTGGCACACCACAAGACACAAAATGGCCGCTGATCACCCCAGAAAAAAGTGAATGAAAAACGCTCTGGGCAGCCTAAAAACAGTGAGCAATTCAATAGCAGCAGTTCAATCATCCACAGCTGCAGATCGATCTCTGAATGAAGTCCTTTGGAGGAGTTAATCACTGCCTAATCTCGCCCTAACGTGGCAGCTGCAACCTCTCCCTATGCTGATCCGAGCAGAGTGACGGGCGGCGCTATGTGACTCCAGCTTAAATATAGGCTGGGTCACATGGTGCTCTGGCCAATCACAGCCATGATAGTAGGCATGGCTGTTACGGCCTCTTGGGGCAAGTAGTATGACTCTTGTTGATTGGCTGGTTGCTTTGCAGCCTTTCAAAAAGCGCCAAGAAAGCGACGAACACCGAACCCGAACCCGGACTTTTACGAAAATGTCCGGGTTCGGGTCCGTGTCACGGACACCCCAAAATTCGGAACGAACCCGAACTATACAGTTCGGGTTCGCTCATCCCTATTCGCTATGCGATTATATTACTTTGCTTTTTTTAATATAAATAGAATAATTATAATAATTATCGGGTATCATAATTATTCAATTTTTTTTTTTTTTAAAAGCAGTCATATAATCTCATAGCGAATTAAACTTAGCTGTCTCTATAGTAAACTTTCCTATATGATTGCTAGAATTAGCGAAGTTGACCAATAGGTAGCTAAAACGAAGATGCAGAATACTTCGTTATCTTCGTTTTGTGGAATACAACGAATATATTAGTCATATTCGCTAATTCTACCAAGCCAACCATAGTAAACCAGGTCCAAGTTGAAATCGCAATGCGACTAATATAGCTCGAAGTAAACGCATGGCGATTTCAACATCCGTCTCCCATTGACTTTCAGTCCCCTATTAATATACCATCAGATCAGAGTTTTCTCCAATCCGATGGTATAGTTTAACTTGAAGCATCCCCATCACCATGGGAACGCCTCTATGTTAGAATATACCATCGGATTTGAGTTACATCGTGAAACTCAGATCCGACAGTATATTCTAACACAGAGGCGTTCCCATGGTGATGGGGACACTTCAAGTTAGAATATACTGAGAACTGTGTACATGACTGCCCCCTGCTGCCTGCAGGTGCTGTCAAGCAGCAGGGGACAGACTGCCCCCTCCCCTGTATTTAACTCATTGGTGGCTAGTGTGGCCCCTCTCCCTCCCTCCCCAGTATTAAATGTGACCAGTGCGTCCCCCCTCCCTCTATATTCATTGGTGGCCAATGCGGATTCCCAGTATTAAATTAGACCAGCGCGGCCTCCCATCTTCCCCTCCCCCTTATCAAAATCATCCCCCCCCCATCATTGGTGGCAGCGGAGTTTAATCTCTGGGGCTCCGATTGGTTACCATGGCAGCCAAGACACTATTGCAGTCTTGGTTGCCATGGTTACTTAACAATAAATAGAAGCATTATACTTACCTGCAAGCTGCGATGTCTGTGACCGGCCGGGAGCTCCTCCTACTGGTAAGTGACAGGTCTGTGCTATAGGCAATGCGCCGCACAGACCTTTCACTTACCAGTAGGAGGAGCTCCTGGCCGGTCACAGACATCGCAGCTCGCAGGTAAGTATAATGCTTCTATTTATTCTGATAATTATTCTATTTATAAAAAAAAAAGCTAAGTAATATAATCGCATAGCGAATTAAACTTAGCTGTCTCTATAGTAAACTTTCCTATATGATTGCTAGAATTAGCAAAGTTGACGAATAGGTAGCTAAAACGAAGATGGAGAATACTTTGTTATCTTCGTTTTGTGGAATATGACTAATACATTCGTTATATTTGTTTTGTGGAATATGACGAATACATTCGTCATATTCGCTAATTCTACCAAGCCAACCATAGTAAACCATGTCCAAGTTGGAATCGCAATTTGATTAATTCAAGTTATAATAATCGAATTTCGATTTTAACTTAGCACTGCTATATTCCATATTAGGCTAGAATTAACGAATATGGAATATAGCAGTGTTAAGTTAAAATCGAAATTCGATTATTATAACTTGAAATAATCGAATTGCGATTTCAACGTAATTCTCAAATCCAACAGTACATTCTAGTATATGGAGATGTTCCCATGGTGATGGGGACGCTCCATGCGCACGGAAGTCGGCAGAAGCGGCAACGGGCACTGACTGGAGCAGCCAGGAAGCCAGGAATCCAAAGGACAGGTAAGAACAACTTTAGGGAAGTGGAAAAGAAAACAATATAACAATAAAAAAATAAAAAAAATGAATATTCGAAATATCAAATTTAGATCACTATATTCGAAATATTCGCGAATTAGCGAAGTGCCGATATTCGCGGAAAAAATTCGATATTCGAATATTCGCGCTCAACACTAATCTCTTTATCTGTGCATTCCTTAGACATGTGGTAATTAACTTCAACTATTCTTGTTCACACACATAACAAGTCTACATTGGAAACCTCACCTAATTCTATATACCATGAATATATTTTCATAATGAATTCTAATTCATTTCAGATTCTTCGAACATAACATATAGGATAAAATATATAATACACAATACAATCATTTTATAGCTATATACTCCATACAATGACCATAAAATGTATCCCCTTCTATTAATTGGGATGGAAAAAATAAACTTTAACACATTCAGTCCATTGTTTGCAAAGGCCTGCATGTTTTATGGTACATCCTTACCTCCCTCATTCAATTTATGACCTGGGAATTGTTTAGGCAAGCAGGGCCGTCTTTAATATTGATAGGAACCTGGGCAAAAATTTACTTGGGCCCCCTGGATCCCGCCTTCCCACACCTTAGCAGGCAATCACGCCTCCACCACAACACACACACAAAAAATCCACACATCTGGTAGAGTCCAGTGAATGACTGTAAATACTTCCAGTTCTGAAGAGTCCAGCGGCTCAGGACCAGTGCTCTGGGCTGGAAGTGGGCACCGCTCTGCAGGAAGGAGACCAGGGCTCGGCTCACCCTAGTGTTACAGTGCACCCCAGCACCCCACAGTATGCAGTATAGCACCCTATAGTATACAGCACCACACAGTATGCAGTTTAGCACCCCACACTATACAGTACCCCACAGTATATAGTAGAGCAGTATAGCAGCCTACAGTATACAGCACCTCACGGTATACAGCACCTCACTGTATACAGCACCCCAAACTATACACGATACAGCCCCCCACACTATACAGTACAGCAGTATAGCACTCCCCCCCCACTATACAGGCCCCCCACACTATACAGGCCCCCCCACAGTATACAGCCCACCACACAGTATACAGCCCACCACACAGTATACAGGCCCCCACACAGTATACAGGCCCCCCCCCCACACCACAGTATACAGCCCACCACACAATATACAGCCCATTACACAATATATAGCCCACCACACAGTATACAGCCCACCACACAATATACAGCCCATTACACAATATATAGCCCACCACACAATATACAGCCCACCACACAATATACAGCCCACCACACAGTATACAGCACCCCACTATACAGTAGTTTACAGTATATTAACATAACAGCCCCTGTCACCTTTTTCTGATGTAATCTTTACACAAAAAAGCTCCACAGTTAACTTCTGCAACACTCCACAGGACCTGTGATGGCCTCATAGCCATGTGACCAGTAATTGCTAGGTTACTGGTCACATGGTAATGATGTCATTAAGGTCCTAGAGCAAAACTCATTAAGGTCCTAGAATTAAGATCATTAACACAGTACGATCATGATGCCTGTGTAGCCGACAGCCTGACACCCGGGGCAGTAGCTAGCAGGGCTCAAGAGGCAGCTGCCTTGGGCCCCCCAGGAGCAACTGGGCCCAGGGCAGCTGCCCCTTTTGCCCCTTGGTAAAGACGGCCCTGTAGGCAAGCATTCCTAACTTTTTAGTCAGTAATTCTCTGTCTTGAGAAAGCTTGAACTCACACTGCCCTTTCAGAAAACAGACAAGATGACTACCAGAATGTCCATATTTCTATATTTAAATGTAATCTGTATAGAGGCTTTTAAAATATTGATTCCTTTTCTGTTCAATATATCTGACACTATAGGGCCACCTCAGGGTGTCTCCATATTCGGCATAGCTCCCAATTACCATTCCAGCTAAATCCGATCTCCAAAAGCATGTGGTGCTCCTTGCACTCTGAAGCCTGCTGTGCCCCCATACATCAGTTTTTGAGTACACATGGGGTTTTTCTGTAAACTCCAGATCGAGGGTAATAGATTTTGAGTTTTGTTTGGCTGTTAACCCTTCATATGGTGCATAAAACATTTATTAAAATTTAAAATCTGCTAAAAAAAATGAAATTTTGACATTTAATTCCTATTTTCCTTTAATGCTCGTGGGGACCTAAAGGGTTAACAAAGTTAGGAAAATCAGTTTTGAATAGCTTGAGGGGTGTAGTTTCTAAAATGGGGTGATTTATGGGTGGTTTCTAATATATAAGCCCCAGAAAGGGACTTCATAACTGAACTTGTACTGAAAAAAATGGGTTTTGGAAATGTTCTTAAAAATTTTCAGATTTGCTTCTAAACTTCTAAGCCTTCTGACTTACCACAAAATAAAATGCCATTTTCAAAATGATCTAAACATGAAGTAGAGATATGGGGAATGTAAAGTAATTACTATTTTTGGAGGTAACCTGCATCTATTACAAAAGTAGAGAAATGTAAATTTGTAAATTTGCTAATTTTTCCAAATTTTGGGTAAATTTGGTATTGTTTTATAAAAAAAATACATTTTTTTACTTAATTTTTCCACTGTCATGAAGTACAATATGTGTCGGGAAAACAATCTCAGAATGGCCTGGATAAGTAAAAGTGTTTTAAAGTTATTACCACAAAAATGACACATCAGATTTGCAAAAAATGGCCTGGGCAGGAAGGTGAAAACTGGCCCGGGGGTTCAAAGGGTTAATCGTATCTAGATGCATTTATGTTGATATACCATAATCAGTTTCATTGTCTGTAGTTTTGAGTATTTTTTGTTTTTTAAATATATGGTATTTATTTATTTTAACAAATCATTTTGATGATGACTGTCAGATCAAGGTTTAACACATGTAACAAAGCATGTGCCCCTGAACAGATTTGGCTTGGGCAATGCCAGAAGGTGTCAAAGTGGTCTCACTTTGGTGTTATACGCCCTTTTGCTCCCGTACGGTGGATCTTGACTTTGCTGCATGGACCTCCAGACCACTACCTCTAGGAGTAGTCTCTGTTCAGTGACTGCCGACCCACGAGGGTCAAGAGACATCAGTAGGTAGTACCAAGGGGACAGACAGAGACATGGTAATAGGGCAAGCCAAGGTCAGGACAGGCAGAGTTCATGCAATATGATAAAACAGGCAATAGGTCAGGACAGGCAGCTACAGTATATAGTTAACAGACAGTGTCTGAACATGTGATTTCAGAACACAAAGTAGCAAAATACCCTCTCAGGTAAGCTAGGAACCTTATTGTTAATGCACCATCTCATAGGGGAAGGTGCCTTATATATCCCAGGTAACACTGCGATGGCTTGGTACAGATTAGCCTATGGGCAAGCTGTTCCTTTAAGACTGAGGGAGATCAAAAATGCCCTATGGGATCACACAAGCAAGACCAGGAGGAATGAGGCAGGAACGCACAGGGACCACAGCAAAGACAACAGCACAGTGAGGAGCACCAACCATAGCACAGTGAGGAGGGTAAGCATTCCAATGACTGTAGAAAGGAGAGATGATGGACTGCTGTTACAATGAGTTACAATGCATTATAACATACACAAGGCTCCTAAGGTAGACTTTAATCAAATTTCTATTTTTCTTTTAACCCCTTAGTGACCAAGCACATTTAAAAAAAAAATGCATTCCAAGAGCTATAAGTTTTTAGTTTTTTGATCAATGTACTTGTATGAGGTGTTCTTTTTTGCAGGGCAAGTTACAGTTTTTAATGCACCATTTTAAATGCATGTAATGATTGATTAAAGCCAGCTGTTTAGCTAAAAACCCCTTTGTTTGCATCAGTAAAAAGGTGTATTGGTGAGTATTTGTCCACACAAGAAACACAAGTCCAAAAGTAGATGTTTATTAGACATAGGGTATCCTTAAATGTTGTGTGTAACCTGCATACTGTATGTTGGGTCTTTTTCCTGCCTTTTGATAATTTTTGTAAATGTGCATTTTTTTCTCTATTACTGAGTGTGTGGCTCTTTCTGATGTGGAGCTGGAGAGCTGTGCTATATACTCTGCCTAAGCAGCTGCCTCCTTGCTGCTGCTCCCCTTTCTCTCTCACATCATGAGTTTTAAACAGGCAGACAGACTGCAAAATTATCCTCTATCTCTTTTGCTCTGTATTTCCGTTATTACGTTCCTGAAAGTAGACTTTTTACTGAGGAGGTTCCAGTATACTTAGATCAAGCCTGCAGGTAAAGAAAGAGAAATCACTACAGCTACAAGAGGAAGGCCCCATCGAGCTGGGCTGAAATGTTGCATATGGGTAAAGGATCCTCACTTTTTTCACCTATACATTGGAGTGCTGCCTCCTACTTGAATATTTTTGTCAGAAGCTGAAAGTTGAGACAAATATTAATGGTGGCCAATAGGATATATTATACTGTAGTATATATTGTACTACTGAACTGTGCAAAAATTGTAACATAGAAAATACTAAATTACTGAGCCTCGAAAAAAAATGATTAAAAATAGACACAAGATTTGTTCTGTTCTTTCTTCTGGATTTTGATACTTTTTGTGGCTTTTAAAATTTAAGTACATTTCTTACTTATTGATGTTAGCAATGCTGCCACTGTGTATCTTCATCTCAACAATTTTATGTTGTCCTTATAACTTGGGATTGTTTTCTTTGTAGGTCTTTAGCAAATGTTTAAAATAGCTTTGAGATTATATAAAGAAATGAGCTAGACATTATTAAATGGCATAGTTTCTGCTTTACTGCCTATAGCACTAAGCCTCACTGTTTTGCCGCACTCGAAACCTTCAACCTAATATAGTTACATATATTTTATGCATACATTGATCTAACACTGAAGGATATCTAATTTTATTATAGGTAAAGATGAATGAATCTCAAAAATTTGGACGGTTCGGCCAATTTCACAATAA
This sequence comes from Bufo gargarizans, assembly GCF_014858855.1. Taxonomy (NCBI): domain Eukaryota; kingdom Metazoa; phylum Chordata; class Amphibia; order Anura; family Bufonidae; genus Bufo; species Bufo gargarizans. Next base: position 510,909,010 of record NC_058082.1, on the reverse strand, counting down.
GATTTGATTCGATCCAAATTTATTCGTGAAAAATCACATTAAAAACAGCTGTTTTTATGCTGAGAGTCTGCATAGCAAAAACATGCATAGGGAGTCTGCTGTGCTAGTGAAATCATACTGTGAGTCAGTATGACACACAGATGATAGGCATTACTGTTACTGTGAATCACTTCACAATTCACTTATTTAGTCAGTTACGGGGCCAAAACTGACCAAATAACTCAAGTGTGAACTCAGCCTTACAGGTCAATGTTAGCGTCAAAAAGAAGCACACTCCTTTTACACTGTCGTCAGCTGATTCCACATAGATTTCTACAGATTTTTTTCTGTTATACACTGAAACAAGTAGTGCCCCCATGACTGAGTAGTGAGGTGGCAACAGCATGGGGGGGGGGGGGGGGGTCAGCACAGTGGCCCAGTCACAGAGTGGTGAGGTTGGGAATCGCATGATTAGTCAACACAGTCACATAGTGGTGAGGGTGGGAATCTCATGAGAAATCGCATGAGTCATCAACACAGTGGCCCAGTCACAGAGTGGACCATGCTAATCGTCCTCTGGCGGCTTGATGAAAAAATCCCACACCAACAAATATGGCCATCACAGTGTGGTGAGGGTTGGAATCGCATGAGAAATTGCATGAGGAATTGAATGAGGAATCACATGAGTCGTCAACACGGTCACAGAGTGGTGAAGGTGGGAATCGCATGAGGAAACGCATGAGTCTTCAACACAGTGGTCTAGTCACAAAGTGGTAAGGGTGGGAATCGCATGAGGAATCGCATGAGTCGTCAACACAGTGGCTCAGTCACAGAGTGGTGAGGGTGGGAATCGCATAAAGAATCACATGAGGAATCGCATGAGTCGTTAACACAGTGGCCCAGTCACAGAGTGGGCCATGCTGATCGTTCTCCGGCAGCTTGATGAAAAATTCCCACACCACCGAGTATGGTATTTTCCCCCCACCACTCCGTGCTGACTGCCTGCTTCCGCTGCATCTGTGAACCCGTGCACCACTACTTCTTTCCGTATAGGTAGGCTCCTGCGTAGCGGGCAGTCTACCCCAAGCACATTTGACTACAGATTTCACACTGCTGCCACCCTGCTGTCTCACAGCCATGCTACCACCCTGTTAGCTCAGTCATTACCTCACACTCAAGCTACCACCCTCTACTCCTGATGATGATGATAAAGCCCCCACATCACCCGACTCCCATATCATCGTCTGCCACTGTCTACACATCACAGATGTCATCCTCACCAGTTTCAGGGACATGTGCCTGACCCCTCACACCAGCTGCCACATGACTATCATTGTCGCTACTTGCTCACCTACCTAAGGAAGCAATGGATCTCTCCTCCTCACCTGTCTGTTGGACATACTGTACTGTAACATTAACTGCAAGGGTAAAAGAGCAATAGTATTAGGCTGCAATTTCGCACAAACTCCGCAACTACTGACACATTTAATTAAGTGTAAAAAAATTTGAACACCCTAAAATGTGTAGTATCAAACCAGGTTTGGGTCAAAAACACAGAACAGGTGCGGATCTTTCCATTACACCTTATCTCTGAGTAGGCTTCACTGCTGGTTTTGGCTAACAAAAAATTATAGTAATAACTGATCAAATAACTAAAGAGTGAACTCACCCTAAAGTGTATAGTATCAGGCTGCTATTTCACACCAACTCCGCAACTACTGATTGAGGCGTTGAATTAATTGTAAAAAGAAATTGACCACCCTAAAAGTGTGTAGAGAAGTGTTCTGCTTCACCAACCGGCAGCCTCAGTGACTAATCCTTTTCGGGTTATCTGTTCTCGGCCTTTATGATGTTATCACCTCTAGTATGTTTTTTTTTTTTTTAAGCCCGAGGAGCATGCTTTCTTCACCAATGCAGTATGCCAGACTGCAAGTACTTATATATAAACTAAATACACCCCAAAACTGGCTATATCAGGATGTAATTTCACCACATAACGGTGTATAGAAGGTACTTAAATTTGTTATTAATACACCCCAAAAATTTATGTTTCACAATGTAAGTTCACTGCAGAATGGCTAATAACACTTTGTTATATTTCATATTAATACACCCCAAAAATGGCTGTATTACAGTGTAAATTTACTGCAGAATGGTTAATAACATGTAGCTAATATTTCCTATTAATAGACCCCCAACAATGGCTGTATCACAGTGTAAATTCACTGCAGAACGGCTAATAACACGTATTTATGTTTCCTATTAATACACCTCAACAATGGCTGTATCACAGTGTAAATTTACAGCAGAATGGCTAATAACATGTACTTATGTTTTCAATGAATACACCCCAAAACAGGTTGTATCACACAGCACTTTCACGCCAATAACAAGCTAGGTTTGCTGGAATTACTGAGCTATCATATAGTACAATTTGGATCCCCAATTAGTGCAGCAAGGGGTAATAGAATCGCTCCTATTACCCAGGCTGTACTATCTCCCCTATTGGTCCCTGCTCTCTCCCTATAGTGTGGATAATGCCTCGCTATATTTTCCCTAAACCTTGAATGATCTTTGCTTGAACTTCTAAATAGTTTTTTTGCTGCATAAAGTCTTTCCTAACACTATCCCTAGCACCTGTCACTTCTCTCCCTGCACTAAGTACACTGAAAAATGGCATAAACCAAGATGGCTGAGGCTATTTATAGGGCCGTGACATCACAGGGGCTGGCTGGCTGCTGAATGGCTGCATACATGGCATTGTGGGTGCTCACTCGTTCCCAGAGTTCTTAGCCCTATTTTCTATCATGTGGCAGCCATTTTAGGAAAAAATGCAATTCGTTACCACAAAGCATGAGGAAATTCGACTTTGGGGCAAATCGAATTTTTCATGAAATTTCGATCGAATTCCACTGTGTCAACTTTGATTCGCTCATCTCTAATTATAGGTACAATTAAGTTAGGTTTGTGTGTTGTTAGTTTCCTCTTAACAATGAGGAGTTATTTATGTGACTAGTGTTGATCACGAATATTCGAATTGCGAATTTTAATCAGGAATATAGGTACTTCGAAAATTCGCGAATATTTAGAATATAGTGATATATATTCGTAATTTTGAATATTCGCGATTTTTTTTATTGCAAATTTTAGTAATGCAAATTTATGTAATGCAAATTTTTAAATTGCCGAGTAAAAACATGATTCCTCCCTGATTCTTGCTTGTGGGCCAATGACTCATTGGCCCACAAGCAAGGAGCAGGGAGGAATCATGACCTCAAATGGAAAAAATGAAGAATATTCTAAAAAACAAATATATAGCAATATATCGAATATATTAGTTTTTTCAAATATTCGTAATATTCTAAAACAAGAATATATAGCAATATAGCGAATATTCGAAAAAAAGAATATAGAGCAATTTAGCTAATATAGTGCTATAATTTTCTTTGTCTAATAGTTGTAATTTTTTTCTCATCTGAAGTTTAGATTGGAAAAAAATTATAAAAAAATAGATTATAGCACTATATTAGCTAAATTGCTCTACATTCTTTTTTTTCCGAATATTCGCTGTATTGCTATATATTCTTGTTTTCGAATATTACGAATATTCGAAAAAACTTATATATTCCATATAGTGCTATGATTCATTGAACCACAAGCAAGAAGCAAGGAGGAATCATGTTTTTGCTCGGCAATTGAAAAATTTGCAATAAAAATTCGCATTACGAAAATTTGCATATTACGTGATTATTACCTTGTTGATTTTTCGAGTAAATTCTACAAAATATTCACAAAATATCGCAAATTTGAATATGATCCCTGCCGCTCATCACTATTCATGACACATTTAAAGTGCTATCTGATGGCTAGATGTGAGTAAAATTGTATATGAAACAAAGGAATGACTGAGGCTGAATGTGTGCATAAATTATAGTATCATCATTTTGGGTATTAGGTACATTCATTCATATATAATTTGAACAAGAGCTATAACACTTGCCGTCTCTAGGACTGTTACAACCAAATCAAAAGGCTTAATTTCTGGAAAAAAACCAAGATTGTCCATCCTAAATTTTACCTGGTGGTGGTAAAGGTGGACTTGCTTCATAGTTTAACTATACATTATACACTAAATCATAACGGATACTCAACACCAAACACATCAACTTTCCCTGATGTTAAAGAAGGTTGTCCGAGCCAACAACCACTATAAAAAATAAAAAAAAAAAACACACTCACCTGTCCGCAATTCCAATTCCGACCACATCTTGTCCCTGCAGAATTAGAAAGTAGCTTGGTCCTGTGACAGCTGTGGCCAATCACAGGCCTCAGTGGTCATATCTACTTGAAATTTACATAGCTTCTGGGACATATCATTTAAGCAGACATGACTGCTGACGTTTGTGATTGGCTGCCGCAGATATGGGTCTAAGCTACTTATTGTTCCAGTCGGGACCACAGACAGGTGAGAGTTTTTCTATCTTTTTATGAGACACATGTTTTCAGACCATAGGGATTGGTGGTTCCTACCCCGAACACACACCTTAAGCATTGGTAAGAGTTAAAAATGTTTTTGTACAATGTACTTTCCTTGTTTGCCTTACGTGAGGGATAATTATACAGCATCATAGTATTTGGGTCAGCTGGATGCCATTTTGTGTGACCCTGCGGTATTCTGTGTTGATGGGGTGAGATGGTGTTTTCTATTTAGCACTGCAGGGTGGACTTTCAGTAGCAATGCTGGGGATATTTTGATGTTACACTGTAGCATTTGTTTGGTGCTCTTTAGGGGTATTTTGATGCTGTATGGAAGATTTGTGTTGCACTGCTGGTTACTAAGTGGGTGTTGAATGGTAATATGGTGCTGTCTAGGGGTGTTTGCCACTGCACTGGGAAATTTCTTGACTAGTGAGGCCCTAGCACCAGCATAGATTGGCTCCTGAAAGCCCAAATAGTAAAAGTCATGATGTAAAATACATTATAATTAGATTACATTATATCTGTAGCTACTTACAGATTTATGGCTATTTTAACAATTTGTAAATATTAAAAAACTAACAAAAATTCTTGGCAACTGACATTGTAAATCATAGTCTTCATTTGCCTGCTTTTATCATCTACCATCTGACCAGTCCCCATCTAAGCCTTTCTGGTGGGTGCAGATAATAGTAGAACTATCCAAAAGTTGACAGGCTAAATTATTGCAATTAAAGTGAAGGAAACTGAGCTTCTGATAAGCCTTCAGAGAATGCACAGTGCCTTGCGAAAGTATTCCCCCTCCCTTGACTTTTTTCATGTTTTGGTGCCTCACAACCTGGAATTAACATGGATAGTTTGAGGATTTGCATAATTTAATTTACAGAACATGCCCACAACTTTGAAGATGTTTTTTTTTTAATATATTTTTTTATTGTGAAGCAAACAACAAATAGGACAAAATAAGTCAATGAGCATAACTATTCATTACCACTTGGATTTTTGCCCATTCCTCCTTGCAAAACTGCTCCAGCAGTGTGTTTGGGTTCATTGTCCTGCTGGAAGGTGAAACTCCATCATAGCCAAAAATCCCGCACAGAGTGGTATAGGTTTTGCTCAAGAATATCCCTGTATTTAACACCATCCATCTTTCCTTCAACTCTGACCAGTTTCCCAGTCCTGGCTGCTGAAAAACATCCCCACAGCATGATGCTGAGACCACCATGTTTCTGTCATGCCCTGCTCAGGTTATGTGCGGAGGTCTGCCAGGTTAGCAGCACGTGTGTAGCCTTTTGTTTTGGAGTTGAGCTGTATCCGCCTTCCTTCAGGTGCACTGGGTGGGGGTCGTTGATGTGAGTTTAAATTACGCCCACTCCCAGTGTCCTGTGCGGGTTATAGCTTCTGTCTTGCTCAGTGGAAGGAAGGAAGGATTTGCTGTTCCTGCTCAGTAACAAGATAAGTGGTTTTGTTTTTCTTGTGGTTGTCTGTCTAGGCTTTTAGAGAGATGCCTGCCCCCTCCAGGTCCTGAGGGAGCAGGCTGCCTCTTTCCCCCTTTCACTATCTTAGGGATTTAAGGGAATCTTCAGCCTAGGCACAGGGACACGTTCATTCCCACCTTCAGGGTCCGAACGTGGGCATAGAAGTCTAGGGAGAGCTGGTAGGGATTTGTCAGGAGGTGATCTTTATCCCCAGCTTCTTGCCTAGACACTTGTTTGGTGGTATTCTGTGTATCTTGTATCCTGTCCAGTGTGACATTATAACCCTCCAATACTTTGACTGACATTTCTCAGTTGTTTTGAGATTGAGTCAATTGATGTGCTAGTTGATCGCATGCAGGGATTATCCCTAGAGGTTGCTGATCTGCGTAATTCAGTCACACAGTGTCAGAATGCTCTGGCATCAGGTGCAATAGGAGGAAGTCAAATTTATGGGGAGCCTAAAGTCGCTCTCCCTGATAGATTTGCAGGGGGTGTGGATGACTTTATCCGCTTTAAAGAATCATGCAAGCTGCATTTTCGGCTGCATCCATCTTCGTCTGGTGATGAGAGTCAGAGGGAAGGGATAATCATATCCCTGCTTAAAGGGGACGCGCAATCCTGGGCCTTTTCTCTGCCGTCCGGTTCTCTGGCCCTCCGGTCGGTGGAAGAATTTTTTAAAGCCTTGGGATTCATTTATGATATTTCAGATTGGGTCTCGATGGCGGAATTTATTACAAGGTGAACATACTGCAGAGGCTTACTGCGTCGAGTTTAGGAGATGGGCTACTGAGTCAGAGTGGAATGACCCCGCGTTACGTAGTCAGTTTTGTCAGGGGTTATCTGAGAGATTGAAAGATGCCCTTGCTTTTCATGAGTACCCGGATACATTGGAGAATGCTATGTCTTTGGCGGTATGTTTAGATAGACGTATTAGAGAGAGGTGTAAGGTTCCCTCCGCGCAAGGGATCCCTTCTGTGAGTGGTTTTGTCTGACCTGCTTACCAGGGTGATATGACATGTAACTCTGGGGTAGGGGAGGAACCCATGCAGCTGGGTCAGGTTTCTATCCGTTCTGGTAGTAGGAACTTTAGGAGGTTGCATAAACTATTTTATTACTGTGGGAAAAGTGGTCATTTTATTTTTGTTTGTCCTTTTGTTAAACAGCATGTTGATGAGAATAAATCACAAAGAGGTTTACTTAAAAAAAATTAAATACATCCCTGACTCTTGGTAGTGTGAATGGGGTGGTGGAGCAAGCAGGTATGCAAGCTCCCTGTAATACTCGTTTTCTCCTTTCAGCTATGGTGGCGCTAGACTCAAGAAAATTTATTGTTGAAGTTTTCATTGACTGTGGTGCTGGGGTAAACCTTCTTGATTTTCTTTTTCTTCAAAATCTGGGTCTAAGTACTTACACTTTAGAAAGGGAGATTCTGGTTTTCGCAATTGATTCTTCCCCTCTTTCTCAAAGGAGTCTCACTCATATTGCTCATGGTATTCAGTTAAGGGTGGGTGATTCACATGTTGAGATCATGTCTTGTTTTGTCATGAAGGACTTGCCCACTCCTATAGTCTTAGGTTTACCGTGGTTGACAAAACATAACCCAATTATAGATTGGCAAGCAAGACAGATCATTGGTTAGAGTGAATTTTGTTTGGACAATTGTCTTGACACATCTATTTCTGGTGTGTCTACTACGGCTTTGCCTCAGTATCTCTCAGATTTTGTGGATGTCTTTTTGGAGAGTGGGGCTCAGGAATTGCCCCCTCATCGTGACTATGATTGTCCAGTTAATCTCATCCCAGGGGCTAAGTTGCCAAAGTCTCGGCTTTACTATCTTTCTCAACCTGAAAGAGAGGTCTTGCGGAAGTATATTGACGAGAGTTTGACAAAAGGTCACATTAGGCCATCTAAGTCTCTGGTTGCAGTTGGTTTAATCTTTGTAAAGAAAAAGGATGGATCACTGAGACCTTGTTTGGATTTCCGGGAATTAAACTGTATTACAGTCCGTGATCCGTATCCCCTTCCTTTGATCTCCAATCTTTTTGATCCAATTGTTGGAGCCAATGTGTTCTCCAAGTTGGATTTAAGAGGGGCCTACAATCTGATCAGAATCAAGTAAGGGGATAAGTGAAAAACAGCCTTCAACACGCACGAGGGTCATTTCAAGAATCTGGTTATGCCTTTTGGGTTAACTAACGCGCCAGCGGTATTTCAGCGATTCGTCAATGACATTTTCCATCATTTTGTGGCGAGGTTCGTGGTAGTTTACCTGGATGACATTCTAATTTACTCTCCTGATCTGATGACCTATCAGGATCACGTGAGACAGGTTTTGTCAATCCTTCGGGAGAATAAATTATATGCCAAATTGGAGAAATGCATGTTTTCTGTGCAGGAGCTTCCGTTTCTGGGATATCTGCTTTCTGACTCTGGTTTTCGTATGAACCCCAAAAAGGTCCGGGCAGTTCTGGAATGGGACCGACCGGAGAATCAGAAAGCTTTGATGCGGTTTTTGGGGTTTACAAATTATTATAGAAAATTTATCTTGAACTATTCTAACATTGTAGAACCTCTGACAGATATGACTAAGAAGAGCGTCAACGTCTCTGTCTGGTCGGATGAAGCAGGCTTTTTCAGCTATTAAGGAATGTTTTGAGTCTGCTCCCATTCTAGTGCAGCCCGATGTGTCTCAGCCATTTGTGGTGGAGGTTGATGCATCAGAAGTGGGGGTTGGAGCAGTGCTGTCGCAGGGTTCATCTCCTGGCAAATGGGTTCTGTGTGCTTTTTTTTCCAAGAAACTCTCGGTCGCCGAGAGGAATTATGATGTAGGAGATAGGGAATTGCTGGCCATCAAATTGGCCTTTGAGGAATGGTGTCACTGGTTTGAGGGGGCGTCTCAACCCGTTACGGTATATACTGATCATAAGAATTTGGCTTACCTTCAATCTGCCGAGCGTCTGAATCCTAGACAGGCTAGATGGTCACCTGTCTTTACCAGGTTCAATTTTGTGGTTACTTTTCACCCGGGGGTTAAAAATGTCAAGGCAGATGCATTGTCTCGCAGTTTTCCTGGGGGATGTGTTACAGAGGATCCTGCTTCGATTTTGGCTGATGTGGTGGTGGTCTCCGCTCTGTACCCCGAATTGGAGATGGAGGTGTTGGGAGCCCAGGAGGGGGCTCCTGGTTCCTGTCCCCCCGGGAGGTTGTTTGTTCCTGATGGACTGCGATACAAGGTATTCAAGGAACATCACGATACTGTCCTTGCTGGACATCCTGGTGGTAAGTCCACCTTTGATCTTGTGTCCCGGAGGTTCTGGTGGCCCGGGTTACGTAACAGTGTTGAGGATTACGTAGCAGCTTGTGAAACCTGTGCACGGTCAAAGGTTACTCATACTCGACCTTCTGGTTCCCTTCTTCCTTTGTCTATTCCGTCTCGTCCTTGGACGCACTTGTCTATGGACTTTATTACGGATCTGCCGAGTTCTTCCGGGAAACCCAGTAATTTTGGTGGTTGTTGACCGTTTTAGTAAAATGGCTCACTTTGTATCGTTAGATAGTCTGCCCAATGCCAAGACTCTTGCTCAGATTTTTGTTGATAATATTGAGAAATTACATGGCATCCCCTCGGATGTGGTTTCTGATAGGGGCACGCAGTTTGTCTCCGGGTTTTGGAGGGCGTTCTGCTCTCAGCTTGGCATTCAACTTTCGTTCTCTTCGGCTTTTCAGACGCAGTCGAATGGGCAGACAAAGCGTACTAATCAAAAACTGGAGACCTACTTGAGGTGCTTTGTGGCTGAGAATCAGGAGGACTGGTCCTCATTCTTATCCCTAGCAGAGTTTGCTTTGAATAACCGTAGGCAGGAGTCCACGGGTAAGTCGCCATTTTTTGGCGCATACCGTTTTCATCCTCAGTTTGGTACCTTTTCTCGGACTAGTTCCTCTGGGATGCCAGAGGAGGAGAGATTTTCTTCTGCCTTGTCTTCTACCTGGCGGAGAATCCAAGTGAATTTGAAGAAGATGGGTGAGAGGTATAAGCGAATGGCTGACAAGAGACGTATGACTGGTCCGGACCTGTGTGGTTATCTACTAAAAATATTAAACTGAGAGTACCATCTTGGAAACTGGGTCCAAGATTTATTGGACCTTACAAAATATCTGCGGTGGTCAATCCAGCAGCATTTCGTCTGGATCTTCCGCAGACTTGGAGGATCCATGATGTGTTCCACAGGTCTTTACTGAAAAAATATGTGAAACCGGTGGAACCATCGCCATTGCCTCCTCCCCCTGTTCTGGTTGATGGAAATTTAGAGTTTGAGATCTTTAGGGTTCTTGACTCAAGAGCTCTTTGGGGTTCCTTTCAGTACCTGGTACACTGGAGGGGATACGGCCCTGAGGAGGGGATGTGGGTTCCGGCTGTGGATGTTAGTGCCAGCCGACTGGTGAGGGCTTTTCACAGATCCCATCCGGATAAAGTTGGGCCGGGGTGTCCAGAGGTCACCCGTAAAAGGGTTAGCAGCACGTGTGTAGCCTTTTGTTTTTGTTTTGGAGTTGAGCTGTATCTGCCTCCCTTCAGGTGCTCTGGGTGGGGTCGTTGGTGTGAGTTTAAATTACGCCCACTCCCAGTGTCCTGTGCGGGTTATAGCTTCTGTCTTGCTCAGTGGAAGGAAGGATGGATTTGCTGTTCCTGCTCAGTAACAAGATAAGTGGTTTTGTTTTTCTTGTGGTTGTCTGTCTAGGCTGTTAGAGTGGCGCCTGCCCCCTCCAGGTCCTAAGGGAGCAGGCTGCCTCTTTCCCCCTTTCACCATCTTAGAGATTTTAGGGAATCTTCAGCCTAGGCACGGGGACACATTTATTCCCACCTTCAGGGTCTGAACGTGGGCATAGAAGTCTAGGGAGAGCTGGTAGGGATTTGTCAGGAGGGGATCTTTATCCCCAGCTTTTTGCCTAGACACTTGTTTGGTGGTATTCAGTGTATCTTGTATCCTGTCCAGCGTGACATTTTCACTGTGGGGATGGTGTTCTTTGGGTGATGTGATGTGTTGGGTTTGCACCAAGCATAGCGTTTTCTTTGATGGCTGAAAAGTTAAATTTTAGTTTCATAAAACCAGAACACCTTCCTCCATACATTTTGGGAGTCTCCCACATGCCTTGTCGCAAACTGACAACATGCATTTTTGTTTTTAGCTGAAAGTAATGTCTTTCTTCTGGCCACTCTGCCAGAAAGCCCAACTCTATGGAGCGTATAGTTTATTGTCATCCTATGTACAGATACTCCAGTCTCTGCTTTGGAACTCTGCAGCTCCTCCAGGGTTAACTTAGGTCTCTGTGCTGCCTCTCTGATTAATGCCCTCTTTGCCAATCCCGTGAGTTTTTGTGGGCGGCCGTCTCTTGGCAGGTTTGCTGTTGTGCCATGTTTTTTCCATTTGGTTATGATAGATTTGATGGTGCTCCTGGGGACCATCAAAGATTTGGATACTTTTAAAACCTAACCCTAACTTATGCTTCTCAACAACATTGTTCCTAACTTGTTTGGAGAGTTCCTTGGTCTTCATGGCAGTGTTTGGTTAGTGATGCCTCTTGCTTAGGTGTTGCAGCCTCTGGGGCTTTTCAAAAAAAGGTGTGTCTATGTAATGACAGATCATGTGACACTTAGATTGCACACAGGTGGATATCATTTCACTAATTATGTGACTTCTGAAGGCAATTGGTTGCACCAGAACTTTTTTTGGCTTCCTAACAAAGGGGGTGAATACATACGCACATGCCAATTTTCTGTTTTCTATTTCTAAACAATAGTTTTATTTATATATTTTTCTCATTTCACTTCACCAACTTAAACTGTTGTGTTCTGATCCATCACATAGAATTCAGATTAACAAAATATTGAACTTAAGGCTGTAATGTAACAAAATACGAAAAAAGTCAAGGGGGGTGAATACTTTTGCAAGGCACTGCAGTTTGTAAAAATTATATTGCTTCTTTATGTTTTCTTTATGATAGTTTTATATGCATCATTATCCTTTTATATTTCTTATTGCCATGACAACAGCATTGGAGCATTGCAAAAGCTTTCATTGTAAAGATGCATTGGGCTTCTTTATATTTTGTTTGTTTCTCATCTTTTCATTAATTTCTGAATTATAATAGGCCTTCTACCCAGACAGCATTTCTGCACTGCACATAAACTGGAGAAAGGGTGACCTTTTCATGTACCCACGTCCATTATCTGCCTCCCCCTTCCACCGCTGGTATTGATTTAAAACATTGCCATTGTGGTGCATATACTATATGCTGCCAACTTGTCTTGAATGTATAGCACCATCTAGTGTACTTATTCATTTGGGATATACTTAGTTATATTAATACTAAAATGTTAATGTGCACAAAGAGAGAGATCTATCAGAAGGTAGAGTGTTGACACCCCCATCAATCACGTAAACAAATAGGCTTGTGGCACTTTACAGCACTCTTCCTAGTACATTTGCTTACTAAGAAAGTTGCTGTTGATGGATTTTTCTGGTACATTGCAGTTCCACTTCGAGACCCAATATACGGGTTTAGAGCCAGATACATCTATTTGGAACATACATCATATCTGTCAAGTTGTGGTTCTTTGTCTATGCTTTTTATTTTTCACTATAATGCTCTTAAAACATATTCTCGATTTGAGTAAGTTAGAAAATAAATTACTTAATCAGAAATGTAAATGAATATGTCAAGGAATATGTAATTCACGTCATGGTCATTGTTAGGGCCGTATTTACAGCTCATGCTGCCCTAGGCACTTGGACTGAACCCTCCATTAAAGATACATTTACACTTGCCAATAATTAGCTTGATTCCTTTGTTTTTAAGCAATGGTAATACGAATTGGTTAGTGTACGGCAGGCTGTGCACTTTGTAGCCACATAACATTTTTATTTATTTTTTTGACACTGTGCATTTTTTGCTTTGTTTTTTTGCAATTGCAACAAAATGACAGTGCTTTTTTCAAATTTCAGAAAACTGTGGCAGATATGCACTGTGGCAGCGATGTAGACATAGACAAGTGTAACCTCCCCCCTTAAGCCTCATTCACACATCTGTGTCCATGCTTAAATCCATGAAAATGTGGTCACTAATGCCTCTGTGAAGATGTCCTCGAAGGATCCATGTTTGGTCCATGTGTCATCTGTGTTTTACTGACACTGCAAAGCTAAAAAATAATTTTCAAAGCATCTCTTCCTAATGATCCGTGAAAAACAGATGACAACCATGTTGCATCCATAGTTTTCACGGATCTATAGACTTTAATAGGCATGATAAATCCGTGAACACAGACAAAATAGCATGATCCTATGCTGAAAACACGGACAGTGGTAAAAAACTGATGTGTGAATACACACATTAAGGCCTCATGCATACAACAGTTTTTTTTCACGGTCCGCAAAAACGGGGTCCGTAGGTCCGTGATCCGTGACCGTTTTTTCGTCCGTGGGTCTTCCTTGATTTTTGGAGGATCCACGGACATGAAAAAAAAGTTGTTTTGGTGTCCGCCCGGCCGTGCGGAGCCAAACGGATCCGTCCTGAATTACAATGCAAGTCAATGGGGACGGATCCGTTTGACGTTGACACAATATGGTGCAATTGCAAACGGATCCGTCCCCATTGACTTTCAATGTAAAGTCTGGAGTCCCTTTACTTTCACACTTGCGTTCATATAATGCAGACGGTGGCTCCGTTCAGAACGGATCCGTCTGCATTATATTGTTAAAACATTTCTAAGTGTGAAAGTAGCCTCAGACGGATCCGTCCAGACTTTACATTGAAAGTCAATGGGGGACGGATCCGTTTGAAAATTGAGCCACAGTGTGTCATCTTCAAACGGATCCGTCCCCATTGACTTACATTGTAAGTCTGGACGGATCCGCTTGCCTCCGCACGGCCAGGCGGACACCCGAACATAACTTGAAGCGTCCCCATCACCATGGGAACGCCTCTATGTTAGAATATACTGTCGGATATGAGCTACATCGTGAAACTCAGATCCGACAGTATATTCTAACACAGAGGCGTTCCCATGGTGATGGGGACGCTTCAGGTTAGAATATACTGAAAAACTGTGTACATGACTGCCCCCTGCTGCCTGGCAGGTGCTGCCAGGCAGCTGGGGGCAGACCCCCCCCCTGTTTTTAACTCATTGGTGGCCAGTGCGGCCGCCCCCCCCCCCTCCCTCCCCTGTAGTTAACTCATTGGTGGCCAGTGCGGCCGCCCCCCCTCCCTCCCCTGTAGTTAACACATTGGTGTCCAGTGGGCCCCCCTCCCTCCCCTGTAATTAACTCATTGGTGTCCAGTGGGCCCCCCTCCCTCCCCTGTAATTAACTCATTGGTGTCCAGTGGGCCCCACTCTGGACAGGTCATATTTTTTTGACGGACAGGATACACGGATCACGGTCTCGGCTGCAAAACGGTGCATTTTCCGATTTTTCCACGGACCCATTGAAAGTCAATGGGTCAGCGAAAAAAACGGAAAACAGCACAACGGCCACGGATGCACACAACGGTCGTGTGCATGAGGCCTAACATGAATGGGTAAGGCCCCTGGCAGATGAGCATGCCGGATTCAGTCCGGATGCGTTACGGGCGGGCTTAGGGAAACCCGTGCAAGTTCGCGCGCAATTTGTCTGCGATTGTGTTGTGTTGTTCAGTTTTTTCCATGCAAGTGCAAAACGTTTTAATGCGTGATAAAAAAACTGACCGCATCTGTATTTTGCGGATCCACGATTTGTGAACTTCAAAATGGATATACCCTCTAAAGGGGTTTATTGAGATTCTGATATTGATTATCTGTCCTCATTAATCGATTGGTGGAAGTCTGACACCCAGGACCCCTGCCGATCAGCTGTTTTAGGAGGCTGCAGCACTCTAGAGAGCGCAGTGGCCTCCTCACAGCTCACCAAGAAAGGGCCTGAGCTGCACCTAGGCCACAGGACCTATGAACGTGATGTCAGTGGCCTAGCCTAGGAAGAGATTACAGCGCTGCGGCCTTTTCAAGCAGCCAGATGTTGGACCCCAGCTGATCTGATATTGATGAACTATCCTGAGGATAGCTCATCAATCCAAAAGTTTCTGAGAACCTCTTCAACAAGTAGTGCACTGCTACCGATGGTATTCTGCAATAAATCCAGACAATAAATAATCTGGTGACCTAGAAACCTCGGTCCATAGAAAATCCACTGCTGTCAACTCACTGCTCCATGCCACCTCTTTCCACCCCAAACACCAGAAAAGCTCAATACCTATCGGCCAATTTTTGAGGGCGAAGCGTATCTGTACATCCAGAGAAGACTTTGAAAGGGAGTCTGATACCCTGAAAAATCGATTTACACAACGGGGTTATAACCAATCTGATATACAGCAAGGGAGTCTCTACTATCCTCAAAAACTCGGGATGAATCATCAGCACTATCCACTGTACGGATGATAACCAACTATAACACACAGTGGTATACCATGAGAGGCATCTTTAAGAAATTTTGGCCCATCCTTAAATCGGATGCTGACTTGGAGAAAGTATTAACACCCACCCCCATGTTTGTGGCCAAACTTAGCAGGAATCTTAAGGATATCCTAGTGAGGAGCCATTATATACCACCAAGATCGGGCTTCATATTTGAGTCCAAGGGCCCTAAATGGGGATCCATACTGTGTGGACACTGTACAACATGTAGGGCCATTGTTAAAACCAACATGTTTGAGGACTCCTCAAATAAAGTGAGTTACAACATTGTACACTTTATCAATTGTAGCACAACAGGCGTTACATATCATGCCACATGTCCATGTGGCCTGATATATATCGGTATGATGACCTGTGAACTGCGGATTTGCATACAGGAACATCAAAAAGACATTCGGACGGCAGCTAAGATTGGGGATGAAGATAGGGACAAACTTTTAAAGTTAAAACCGAATGCTAGACATTTTCGCCAAAAACATAACAACTGTTGGCAGGATTTAAAATTTAGGGGGATAGACAGGATCTCTTTGGGTGTGCGAGGTGGAAATTTGTTCAGACGGTTTGAGCAGATTGAAAGCAAGTGGATTGTAAAATTAAATACGCAAGTGCCACATGGCCTAAATGATAAGATTCCATTTGCCTCGTTCTTGTAGGGTGCAGCATCATCCTTGAATTGTGGTGTTTTAAACAGTTTAACTAATAAAGACTTACTGTATTTTAGTGATTCTTCAGACGGAGTATTGTGGTCATAGTTTTTTGAAAACTACTAATGTGCATCCCTCTCTTCTTTTTTTATATGTAGGATATATGTTTAGTTTGGCTATGGAACATGAATATTGGAAGTCCATTCTCCTCATGTCATTATCATTATTATCGGCCCTGTGTGGGACTCGTGATAGACACAATAGTATTAATCAATTTATGTAATCACATATCTTTTGTGCACATGATACATATGTTTCTTTGGTACTTGATATCACTAATTTATGAACTTTTCATGTGTTGGTGGGAGTACACAATATGGGAGGAGGGATGTATGTGTTGGCTTTCCAGGACATATAATCCTATTATTATTTATATATATTTTTTCTTATCTTCTTTTTTCTCCTATTTTTGCGCTCTTTTTTTATTTACATATTTAAATTGTGCTGGACTTTTACCATGTGTTCAGTAGTGATGAGCGCGAGGTGCCATATTCGATTTCGCGATATTTCGCTAATATTTGATTGAATATTCGTGTTATATTTGTCGAAATCGAATATTCGTAATTATTCCAATTATCGCAAATAATATGCGATTTAATTAATCGCGTATTGCGATTTTTCTTTTGATAGTATAAGGCAACGTTCCTATGACTAATTGACTATGGCTAGGCTAATATGTGTATTTCACGAAATTTCGTAATATTGCTCTAACTTCGTCTTTTAGAATATTCGTAATATTCTAAAAGACGAAGTTAGAGCAATATTACGAAATTTCGTAAAATACACATATAGATTGTAATTTAGCTAATATAGTGCTATAATCCTTTTTTTTCTCAATTTTTTTTGCCTCTTCTGAACTTAAGTTTTGTAAAATATGTACACTATTAAAAAAATTACTATAGCAGTATATTAGCTAAATTACAATCTATATGTGTATTTTACGAATATTCTTAATATTGCTCTAACTTCGTCTTTTAGAATATTCTTAATATTGCTCTAACTTCGTCTTTTAGAATATTACGAATATTCTAAAAGACGAAGTTAGAGCAATATTAAGAATATACGTAAAAAGTTGAAATCGCACTTCGATTATTATAACTTGAATTAATCGGATTGCGATTTCAACTTAGCACTGCTATATTCCATATTAGGCTAGAATTAACTAATATGGAATATAGCAGTGTTGAGTTGAAATCGTAATTCGATTATTATAACTTGAATTAATCGGATTGCGATTTCAACCCTAGCACTGCTATATTCCATATTAGGCTTATAGGCTAGAATTAACGAATATGGAATATAGCAGTGTTAAGTTGAAATCGCAATTCGATTATTATAACTTGAATTAATCGAATTAATAGTATATGGAGACGTGCCCATGGTGATGGGGATGCTCCATGAGCACGGAAGTCTGCAGAAGCGGCAACGGGCACTGACTGGAGCAGCTAGGAAGCCAGGAATCCAAAGGACAGGTAAGAACAACTTTAGGGAAGTGGGAAAGAAAAAAATATAACAATTAAAAAAAAAAAAAAGAATATTCGATTTCGCGAATATATAGAACTATATTCTAAATATTCGCGAAATCTCGAAGTTGCGATATTCGAGAAAAAAAATCGCAATTCGAATATTCCCGCTCAACACTAGTGTTCAGCATTAATGGATTAATAGTACACTGTTTGATGGAGGTGTGAACTCACTGTATAAAAATGTACTGTCACTTTAAGAAAGGAGGAATAAAATTCCTTAGTGCAATTTTATATTGCACAATACACATACGGTTATTTGTAGATTTTTATGGTCACCTGAAGTTTTTTATGCTATTCTATATATAAGACAATAAATTACTGTGTATTTTAATTGCTGGTATATGCACAATCTGTATTTGATGATGTTCTGTGGAGAAATATGTTGAATCCTATGCACACCTCTATGTAATGATTTTGTGGAAAAAAATGCAGTATCCTATGTATATATTTCTATGTAATGATCGTGAAATTTATTTTGTGTTTTTATATAATGTATACAAATGACGGGGATGCACACTGCATAGATGGGCCAGGTGACATTCACTCCCATACCCAAGATGGGGCTCGCACATCCAGTGTCCTTCTGCGCAGCCGCGGGCGTGCTGACGTGGTCGGGGCTCTAACGTAAGACGCTCTGTGCTCCAAGGAGCGCGGCCGGCAGTGCGCGGCGATTCGCGCGCCACATACACAGCGATGACAATTACTTAAATCGGTACAGGTGAGAATATGTGTCACACGGCCCACTACTAGTTTAACCATTACCTATTGGTTTAATGTAAGATACTCCGCCCACTCTTTTGGCCATATATACCCGGCTACTTAACTGATACTATAACCCCTTGAAAAAGCTTACGGCGAAACGCGCGTCGGGGCACAGTCTGATGGTGGTGTGGTAAATACTTGGGTCAGTATGCTATGCTTTATGCTAACTACATGATATTGATGTATGGCATTGTGCTTTGTAATGTCCGTGAGATCTAGGGTCGGAAGTCTGACTCTGTGACCTCCGCATACTGTGGACAGGACAGCACTCTTTGCATGCACTGATTATACTATCCTATATGTACTTTTGCACTAGCACTTTATATGTATGAATTGTAATTACCATACACCCAAAGTCTGAGAAAGATTTTAAATGTTCTTAACCTATGTGAGGCCAGATTTTGTAACTCCAGAAGTACCTAATAAAATTGATGATATTTTAAATATATTTAGTGGTGGAGTTATGATTTGTAATTAGTTTTGATCTATATATTAAAGTATTGGTTCTAATAATGGTGATATTAGGTCATTGATATAGCAAGTAAAAGGGAAATATTTATTGGTTGTTAATTAATAATCAGCTACAGTACTTCTTATTATACCATAGATATAATCCAAAAACATTTCATGTAATCTGCATAATCTTATCTGATACCTGCAATTTGCAGATGAGATTATGTCCTCTCCCAGGATGAATTACCTCAGGCCTGAGGTTCTTTTCTTCTGTCTTCGAAAGGAAGTTAGCACAGTCATCCCTGTTGTGGAAAGTAACTGCTTCTGAAGATACAGTATGTTAGCTTTTCTCTGAGAATTAGAGATGTGAAAACATGTACAATAATGCGTCTCACTCGTTTTTGTTTTGTTCCCTGCCTTCCCGAAGCTATAACTTATGTCGCTGTCATTTTAAGATTACTAATTAGAGATGGCCCTGCAGTTTGCCCGGTGGTCGTTTCGCAGCAATCTTTGCTCGTTTGCTGTTCGCTGAACAGGCGAACATATGGCGATGTCCGCCGGCGCCATATTCTTTGCATTGTGCAGAACTTTGACCCATGACACATCCATCAGGTAGGACAGGACAGCCAATTGAGACTTTTCAGCACATGGACACACCTCCTATAAATAAACCTGATCTTGCTGCCATTTTACATTCTGTTTCTGCCAGTGTAAAGGAGAAGTTGCTCTGTGGAGCAGGGACAGACTGTTAGAGAGTATAGAGACACCAAACGCTATCTAATAGGGCCACAAAAGTCCTTTTAAGGACTGGTATAGGTGTGCTATCAATAAGTGTGACATACTGAGGGGTGAAATATACTTATAATATACTTTCTAACATAGAAAGTATATTATAGTGCATTTATATTGTGCAGCAGTTGTGTGCAGCTCTGCTGCGATACCGCAGCTATACAGACAGACAAACACTATTGGAACAACTAATTGCAACTGGTGTGATATACCAGTTGCCCCCTAAAAAAAATTATTAAGGGGTTCTATATACCTGCTTCCACAAATGCTGCTCTTCTATAGGGACTTTGTCACAGGGTCATTTTGAAAATGACAGGCAGAGGAAGAGGCAGGCCTTTCCGCAGGGGTGGTAGCGGTCGGGCAGGTCCACCAGGCCGGAGCCTAAGTGGTAAGTTGGAGAAGGTGCGTGCGATTAGGTCAAAGGACGCACCAGAGTTTGTTGAGTGGCTCACTTAGCCTTCTGCTTCTGCACCCTCCTCATCCTCTGTATCTGCACCCTCCTCACTCTCTGCTGTGTGCACCCCCAAAGACACCACCGCCACTACCACAGCCCCTCCACTCGAGACAGAGGAATTATTTTCCAATCAATTCCCAGACCTTACCGATGCACAGCCATTCTTGGCATCAGATGAGGAAGAGGAGGTAGCAACTGCTGCCACCCAGC
Organism: Bufo gargarizans; assembly: GCF_014858855.1. Taxonomy (NCBI): domain Eukaryota; kingdom Metazoa; phylum Chordata; class Amphibia; order Anura; family Bufonidae; genus Bufo; species Bufo gargarizans. The sequence goes on along the minus strand of NC_058082.1, from coordinate 510,888,680 downwards.
AGTCTGACGACAGTACCCAGATCAACCAAGGAGGGTTGTCCCCGCTGTTGCTGCCTACTCCGAGATCTCTAATGTCAGTGGTGGTGAAGGTGACGATGAGGACGTGTCGATGGACGTCACGTGAGTGCCCACAAGAGATGAAGAGGAGGGGAGTTCAAAGGGAGAGACGGAGCAGAAGATAGTGAGGAGAAGGAGAAGCAGGCAGAACTCACAGTGCACAGGAGGCAAAAAGCAGACTGCAAATGTATCTGGAGCGAGCCATCCACCATGCACGGTCACATCTTTCGCTCCCAGGACGCCTGCACATGGCTCCGCAGTGTGTTTTTTTTTAGCATGTCAGCTGCTGATAATAGTGTTGCCATCTGCAGCCTGTGTTGTCAATGCATAAGTCGCGGTAAGCCCAACACTCACCTAGGGATGACCACCTTAAGAAGGCACCTGGCCTCCCATCACCGAGCCCAGTGGGTGCAACACTGTCAGAACCCACAAAGCTACACTCCTCCTTCACCTCTCTCCTATTTGTACTCCACTCCACCTTCCACTGTGCCATCGTCGCGTTCATCTGGCACAAGGCAGGCTTCTGTGGCCCAAATGTTCGAGCGTAAAAAAAACACCAGATAATCCTCTTGCCCAACGGCTGACCGCTGTTTTGTCGGAACTGCTAGCCCGCCAACTACTGCAATATAAACTGGTGGACTCGGCTGACTCCTCCTTTTCCACTGCTACCGCCTCTTCTGCTGCACCCCCCAAGCTCCACAGAAAAAAATTGGCGTGCCAGGTAAGACGTTGCCATGCTGTGCTGCGGCTGTTGCGTTTGGAAGCCAAGAGCTACACCGGTCCTGCCAGTGGCATAGCGTGGGTTGCCAGCACCCAGGGCAAGTCAAGTATTTGGCCCCCCCAACCTTTGACCACGCCCCTTTTTACAAATAATGCAGTAGATGTCACCTGCAGTTCTATGTAACACTACAGATAACACAGGGATAACTCACAGTGTGACCTGAAGTCTGGGGCCAGGCTTCGGCATTGTGGCCCAAATTCTATAAACACCCCCCCCCTTTCCTAAAACAGATATTTGGATGGACATAACATACATTGCTATCAAATATACAGGAGAATACAGCACCATACCTCTTATATCCAGTGACCTCTCCTGTGAGGTAGACTTTCCTCAGCATCTTCAGATGGAGATAGGACCTTCTTTCAGCCGCGTTTCGTCTTTGTAGAGTTTCACAGAAATTTTTTGGGATTTCTCACTTTACTATCATCCTCAGATAACAGACCTCCCCTCCCCCTTAGTGCCAATAACTATAATGCCCTCTGTATAATTATAATATATACTGGCCCCTCTGTATTATTATTATTATTATTTCCTCCTCTGTAATATTATTATAATGGCCCCCTCTATAATATTATGGTAATAATTATGCCCCCCCCTTCAGCCCCTCCAGCATACAGTCCCATGTAAGAGACAACCTTCGCCCTGCCTTCAGCCCCTCCAGCATACAGTCTCATGTAAGGTAGATCACTCTCCTGCCTTCAGTCCCTCCAGCATATAGTCCCATGTAAGATACATCACTCTCCTGCCTTCAGCCCCTCCAGCATACAGTCCCATGTAAGGTACATCACTCTCATGCCTTTAGCCCCTCCAACAAACAGTCCTATATAAATAATATTACCCCCACTACCCTCTCTGCAGACCCCTCTAACATACAGTCTCCAGTACAAAGATCATTCCTTCTCCCTTCAGCCCCTAAAAAGAGCCCCCCAAGTAAAAATAACAGTCACTATTCTCCTCCACATACTGACCTGCAGACTCTGCTCCTCTCTCCAACATCCTGCTCTGTAAAATCTGCTCATCTTTAGGCCCCGCCTCCTGGATGACAAGACTCCGCCTCTTCCCCTGACATCATACCTCCTAGGATCAACTCCATTCTAGACACTACGGTCGCTCTACTGCCTCATAGGCTTCAGGCCACTAGCCTGAAGCCTATGAGCAAGAACAGAGCCCCTGGGTCCTGCACTGCTTACACCTCTGCAGTCACAGGCCGATCAGTGGCTAACCCCGCTTAATTTGACAGTTGGTAAAGTGGTCTGCAACAGCGGTGCCAATCTGCTGAGCACGCTGAAACAAGACAAAATGATACATGTACATGTCCTGAACTTAGTATAGCATCAATTTGTTGCCAAATACCCCAGGGTCCAGGATGTCTTGCGGCAGGCCAGGAAAACCTCTGGCTATTTTAGAAGATCTTACACGCCCATGGCTCGCCTTGCTGGTGTTTTTTTTTACCGCGCCAGTGGCTTCTCATGCGCGACGCATGCAGACTTCTGCGGCCATTTGATGAGATCACCAAACTGGTCAGTCGCAGCCAGGGCGCTATCAGTGTCATGTCATTGATCAAGCCGTCAAGGAGCAGGAAGATTAGGAAGTCGCAATGCTGAATGAATTCCCATAGGGGCTACTCCATCTGAGACAAGTCAGCCCGAGTCTGAAGAGGAGTCAGAGGAGGATGGTGCCTGGGGGATGGAGGAGGAACAAGAAGAGCAGGCTTTAAACTTTTCTTGGATCCCTGGTGTTGTCCGTGGATGGGGGGAGGAGACAGAGGACGACATTCTCCTGGGCGATGAGCAGGAGACAGGCCTCTCCACCGCTTCAAATTTAATGCAAATTGGGCCTTCATGCTCAAGTGTTTGAAGAGGGACCCCAGTATAAAAAGTAAAAAGGGCAAAGATCAGTACTGGGTGGCAACATACTTAGACAAACACAAAATGGCGGACATGTTACCAGCATCACAGAGGGCTGTCAGAATGCAGCATTTCCAGGCCTGCTGTTGCAGGCACTGGCAGAGGAATTTCCACCCACAGAGAAACAGTTGCGAGTACCAATCCTACAGCGCATGTAAGAAGAAGGCAGTTTGAAGATGTGTTGGTCACTTCGGATATGAGATCATTTTTGCAGCCAGCCCATCGACAGCCGCCCTCCGGATACAGCCTCAGGGAACGCCTAGACCAACAGGTGTCCAACTACATCGGGTTAACTGCCGATGTGGACGCCAGGGGCGTTGCTAGGGTCTCAAAAGATCCGGGGCACAAGTCCCAATAAATATGTTGCCCCTTATCCCCATCGCACTTTGCTGTACTTGCTATACAGCAGCACTTACCTGTCAAATTCAGGGCCTCCAGGTGACGTCTCCTTTCTGTCACCATGTTTTCTGTAGATCTTCTATCTCATCATCTTCTCCACTCGGTCTGGACAACTCATCTCAGCTGCCTCGTCTCTGCAGAGTGCGACACACAGACATCTTAGCTTCCTCGCATTCTATCATTATCCCCCAACTGGAGTCCCCACAGTGTTATCCTGCTGCTTGCTGTGCCCCCCCCCCCCCCATGGGTGTAGCTATAGGGGGTGAAGAGGTAGCAGTCGCTACCGGGCTTAGGAACCTGAAGGGGCCCAAAGACACTTGTGCCGCATAATAAGACACACAAAGCACTGAGGGACGGGGGGGCCAAGTTGAACTCTTGCACCGGGGCCCATGAGCCTTTAGTTACGCCCCTGCCCCCCCAATACCCCCAAATACTATCCTGAAGAAACATTACTGCCGCCCATAGCAATAGTGCTCCTCATAGTCCCACCAATAGTAATTCCCTTCTAGAATGCCCTTATTAGTAACACTGCCCCAACCGTGATAATGCTCCTCAACAATGCCCCCATTATTAGAAAAGCCCTCCTATATTAATAATACCCTCACAGAGTCCCCAGTAGAAATAAGGCCCCCTATTGTTCCCCCAGTGGTAATAAAGCTCCCTACAGACCTCTCAGTAGTAATAAGGCCCCCATAGTGCGCTTAGTAGAAATAAGGAGGATCTATAAGACCCTACTATACAGCCCCCAGTAGTAATAAGACCGCCTATGATGTCCCCTGGATCTGCAGTGCCCCTGCAGTTATAATCCTCCCTCCACCATACAGTCCCATGTAAATAACATCACCTCCTCCCCAGCCGCCTCCAGCGCACAATCCCATGTAAGCATCACCCCCTAAGACTACTTTCACATTTGCGTTCGTGCGGATCTGTCCTGTACTTGTACAGGACAGATCCGCACCGATAATACAAACGAATGCATCCGTTCAGGACCAATTAGTTTGTATTAGATTAGAATTTCTAAGTCCTAATACGGATCTGTCCTGACTTACATTGAAAGTCAATGGGGGACGGATCCGTTTACAATTGCACCACTTTGTGTCAATGCAAAGGGATCCGTCCCCATTGACTTACATTGTAAGTCAGGACGAATCCGTTTGGTTCCGCAAGGCCATGCGGACACAAAAAAGCATTTTGGGGTCCGCCTCCAAAACGGAACGGGGGGGGGGGGGCGTACGGAGCCGAACGAATGCATTCTGAATGGATTCGCATCTATTCAGAATGCATTGGGGTTAAACTGATGCATTTGCGGCTGCTTGTGAGAGTCTTGAAACGGATCCCACAAGTGAATCCCCAAACGCAAGTGTGAAAGTAGCCTAAACATTAAGTCCCATGTACATAAACATTATTCCCCCCACCATCCACTTTCAACATACAGTCCAATGTAAATAGCATCACTCCCTCCCCCAGCCACCTCAAGCACACAATTCCATGTCAATAACATCCCTCCTTTCAGCCCTAACATACATCCCAGTTAAATAACTACAGGGTGGGCCATTTATATGGATACACCTTAATAAAATAGGAATGGTTGGTGATATTAACTTCCTGTTTGTGGCACATTAGTATATGTGAGGGGGGAAACTTATGCTGTGAAGATACGAGATGTGCAGCACCTGAAACTACGGATACTGGAAGCCTGTGCTAGCATTTCTCCTGCGGTGTTGCTATCAGTGTGTGAAGAGTGGGAGAAGAGGGTTGCATTGACAATCCAACACAATGGGCAGCACATTGAACACATTTCAATAAGTGGTCAGAAACTTGTAAATAACTAATGAAATAATAAAGTTACACCATTGTTTTTTTTGTGAAATTCCCAATAAGTTTGATGTGTCACATGACCCTCTTCCTATTGAAAAAACTAAAGTTGGATTCAAAATGGCCGACTTTAAAATGGCCGCCATGGTCACCACCCATCTTGAAAAGTTTCCCCCCTCACATATACTAATGTGCCACAAACAGGAAGTTAATATCACCAACCATTCCCATTTTATTAAGGTGTATCCATATAAATGGCCCACCCTGTACAGTCTACAGTGCCCAGCATTGCTCTGCCTCTCCCTTCACTTACCTTTTCTCCTGTACAGACATCACCATTAGGCTCCTTCTCCTCTTCACTCCGGTCCAATCCTGCACTGGTCACATGATGGTGACATCATCCAGGTCATCCTATCACAGCCTGTTTTGCTGATCACATGACCTGTGATGTCACTACAGGTCCTTCAGCTCTTCCCAGTGTATTAGATTCAATTGTATTGCCATTCTGTGTACGGCAATACAGTTGTATCTAGCAGGCAGACAGGACATTCGGGGCATGGGAGAAAACATCCGGGGCCCAGGCCCCGAATGTTTTAACGTAGCGACGCCCCTGGTGGACGCTCTGAGAAGCTAGGAACCCCTGAACTACTGGGTGTGCAGGCTTGACCTGTGGCCAGATCTGGAACAATTTGCCATGGGACTCTTGGCTTGCCCCTTTTCCATTGTCCTGTCCGAAAGGACATTCAGCGCAGCAGGGGGGATCCTGAACGATAAGCGCACCCGCCTAGCTCACAACAGTGTGGACTACCTCACATCTCTAAAAATGAATGAGGCATGGATCTTGGAGGAATTTAACACCTGTGACAAGCATGTTTAATTGAATTTCCTCATAACAGTCCACAAATATCCGCCACCACCCAGAACAAATAATGGTTCCTACAGTAAATACAGTGGCATAAAAGGCCTTTTCTGTCCGGTGAATGCCTAATGTTTGGGACCTTGGAGGAATTCAACACCTATGATGACCACGTGTTATCGAATTGTAACTATTATAATTTTTTTTTTTTTTCAAAAGGGGGGATTTCGTTGGCCATATTTTTAATCCAATTTTATATTTTTTGTTCTTTTAAACATATGTATTTTACATCTTTTTGTACTGGCCTGCAGTAAAATTGATATCTAATGACCGTCTTATATACCTCCAGCCACATAATTACTTGTTCTTTTCTGTCCGGTGAATGCCTAATGTTGGGGCCTGTACTACACTGGCCTGCAGTAAAATTTATATTAAATGGCCGACTAATATACCTCCAGCCACATAATCACTTGATCATTTATGTACGGTGAATGCATAATTTTTGGTGCCTATAATCTAACTGGCCAACAGTAAAATTGTTATTCGGTGACCGCCTAATTTACCTCCAGCCACATTATCAATTGTGCTTGTCTGAACGGTGAATGAATAATTTTTGGGGCCTGTAGTCCACTGGCCTGCAGTAAAATTTATATCCATTGACCGTCTAATATACCTCCAGCCACATAATTACTTGATCTTTTATGTACGGTGGATGCATCATTTTTGGGGCCTTCAATCTAACTGGCCAACAGTAAAATTGTTATACGTTGACTGCCTAATAGTGATGAGCGAGCATGCTCGGTCGAATACGGTACTTGTTCAGCTCGAGCATTGCTATGCTTGGCATATGGTGGTATTCGGCCGAGTACCACATGTGCTCGAGCGACATGCTCGAGTCTTCTCCCTACATGTTTTGCGGCTGCTGAGCAGCCAATAAACGTGCAGGTAACTACTGCCATCACTGTAATGCCAGTAGCCATGTTGGCTGCTGGCATTACAGTGATTGGCTGGCCGGAACGCGTCATCGGGTGTTATATAGCATCGGATGACGTGGGTTCGGCTCATTACGAGTCAGGAAGAGCTGCACTTAAGAAGGGACAGATAGTGTAGGGAGTTTGTGATCGCAATTTATTCAATTTTAAAACGTTTAAAAGACCCAAAAGTCCTTTTAAGGACTATTGTGTGTGGTGGCAGAAATTTAATTGTGCAAAGTTGTACTCAAATTTATTTATTTATTTTTTATACTTTTCGAAATTGCGATTATTTTGCTATATAGAAGGTGTCTGCAGTGACTTGTGACATCTGTGCAGCAATACCTTCTGTGTGTCAGGGGCAGAGATAGGAAGAATATTAGTGAAAATATATATTTTTTTCCCATAATCCCCATTTTTGCTGTCAGTGGTGTTAGCCGTGAATTGTGTGATCTGCACTTCAATACCTTGTGTGGTTGTCAGGCCTCGACATAGGGGAAAATATAAATATAAACTACATCAGAAAACAGTGTACATATTCGGTGGTGTTCTGTAAAATATACAGTACACCATTCGAAAACTGTTTATTTAGGGCAAATTCCAAAAAATCTTGGCCTAATATAGTGTCCATATTCTGTGTGTTTCTGTGACACATACTGTCCTGCATCAGAAAACGGTATCTTTAGCGGACTGTAAAAAAATCTGACAAAACCATTGATATGAAGAAGGCGAGCACTAAAGGACGGGGAAGTGGGCGTGATGCTGATGGTGCACACAGAGGCAGTGGCCCTGGGCACAATAAAACTGTGCCTGCTGCCAGTGTACCAGAAAAAAAAAATCCACTATACTCAGCTTCATGTCCAACTTAGCTGGGCGGTGCAGGACAACACTGTCCATGTCGTACCAGTGCAAACAGTTGGTTGGTTGGATTGCTGAAGATAATGCTTTCAGTCGGTTAAGCACCATCCTCTCTTCCACCAAGTCCAGTCTCTGTAGCCAAGAGTCTGGTAAACCGAATTCTCTCTCTGATCATCCTTCCACCATGGAGAGGCCTGCCAAACGAGTGATCCCACACTCGGATATTCCCAGGAGCTCTTTCCAGCACCACTATTACATTTGGCCCTCGCGACCAGCATGCTTGAAGAGGGACCTGAGATATTGTGCCCTGATTCCCAACCTCTTGAGCCTTCACAGTCTCAATAAGATGACGGTGGTGAACAGCAATCATTCGTTCACGAGATGAATAATAATGAGACACAGTTACCTATCACTGAGGTTGTGGTTAGGTCAAGTCAGGAGGATGAGCAGAGTGAGGAAGTGGAAGAGGAGGTGGTTGACGATGAGGGCACTGACCCAACATGGGAAAGTGAAAAGCCGAGCGAGGACAGCAGTACAGAGGGGGAGGGATCCGCAGCACCGCAACAGGCTGGAAGATGCAGTGGGGTTGCAAAAGGTAGAAGTCAGCCAACACCAAACAGGCCCGCAACCATTACACTGAGCACCTTCATGCGTAAATCTACCTCGCCATTGGGTAGGTGTTCCGCAGTATGCCGCTTTTTTGAGGAAAGTGCAGAGTGGTAGTTTGCAACCTGTGCCATACCAAAATGAGCCGGGGCGTGAACACTTGCAACCTCACCAGCATGATCTGCCACATGGCATCCAAGCACCATAAAAAGTGGGGCGATTGCCTGGGTCCACAATCTAGGTCTGCGGGTCACACCACTGCCTCCTCTTCCCCTGTGTTACGCACTGCTGGCCAATCCCCTCTAGAAGGCGCAGGCCTGGATGCCCCGCATCCTGCACCTAGACCTTCGTATGAACCATCAGCAACAACATCCACTTCCCTGTCCCAGAGCAGCGTCCAAATGTCCATAACACAGTCATTTGAACGCAAGCGTAAATACCCACCCATCCGCCCACAGGCCATATCACTAAATGCGCAACTTTCGAAATTACTATTGGATTGCAATATGGAATCTGAATGCTTGCAATTGTATGCTTGCAATTTGTAGCTTGCAATTTGTATTTGCAATTGTATGGTTGCAATTGGTGGAACTGTAAGTAAACACATATATATCTGGTTCAGTATACAGTTCTAAACACAATACTAACAATATGAACATTATATAACAGTTTTAACTACCTACTTTGGCCTCTTGTTCCCATTCAGCTCCTGTTTCTGGTGAATAATGATTCTAGCAGCAGGAGCTGGGGGAATTCCCAGACAGGCTGTGTGTGAGGCTGGCTATGATTGGTGAAAACTCTTGCTGTGTGAGAAGCTGGCTGTGATTGGTCTAGACTTCTGCCCAGCAAAAACAGATTAACACTATGCTTTCTGTTGTTTCTGCTGTGTCACTGAGCTTACCTTATATTACAAAATGAATCTTAAAGGTATATTATCTTTTTGTGCTTCTCTGAACACAAAATATAACAGTTATATGACATCCAAAACATGTCACAGTAAATAACTCTGCTTTTGTCTCTAACACATAAACATAGGAACTGTATTAAAGCTATTGTCAGGTTTAGCTGTATACACGTATAAGCTATACTAGCAACCTAGGACAGGTCCTAGCTGGCCAGCTACAATCTTTACTAGCCACAAGAATGGGGGCGGCATGAAAGGAAGGGGTCAGTAAAAAAATTCTGTGGGATGGAGCCCCATTCAAAAATTTGCTGTAGGGCCCAGTCATTTCTAGCTCCGCCACTGATGCAGCCCACAAAAGTAAGTTGTTTTTATCGATTACAAAACCTAAATTAAATTGTGGGTCTGGTGATCAGTTTAAGGCCTTTTACGCAGCATCAGCAGCATCATGGTGATAAAAATCAGTGGCGAGGTGACATGGTGTGGAGATGGCAGCATTAGGAGGCCACATAGTGGAACAGGCAGTAGCATATAATGTTTAACAGGGTCAGTTCACCAGCAGGCCCGAACCTAAAACCTTTTACACAGTCAGCTCACCTTCAGGCCCGCAACCCAAATCTTTTACAGGGTCAGCTCACCTGCAGGCCCGCAACTCATGCTGCCTTGCTTTGAAGTAGCAGCCGTAGCCGTTTATCAGGCTCCCTCTATGGCATGGAACCCTGATTCCCCGTTTCCCGTGATCACCATGGTAGGCGCATAAAAGAACATCGAAAGTTGATAGGGAAGAAATCCAAATGGATCGTGGACGTCACGTGGATGTGCGATCAGGCAGAAGTTATCTAGAGTCAACAAAGCCTCTCCTGTATAACGTTTCCTCATCCAAAATACTGCAGTGACATTACCTGTAATTTTTTATTACTCATTCCAAAAACAGGACATCTAAAGAGTCCTTTATTGTTATTTATCGTCACTATCTCCCCAAATCGGTAGTGGATAATTGCCGCGCGCCTCCTGTCTTCGATTTTTCTGCTTTAATAACTTAAGCCACCCTCTCCACCCAATCAGATTTCAGCCATTGACCTCCCTTGGATGTGGTATCCCTTTCTCAAACTCCCTCTCCAACATGAAAACCTGATTCCCCGTTACCCGTGATCACCATGGTAGGCGCAGAAAAGAACATCGAAAGTTGATAGGGCAGACATCCGAATGGATTGTCACCGTCACGGGGTCGTGCAATCGCCCAGAGATTATCTAGAGTCACCAATGCAGAAGCAGGCCCTCGCCCCTGATGTTTTAGATGGTCAGATCAGCAGGCCCTTGCTCCAAATATTTATGAGGGTCACCAGTAGGCCATCAATCATAATTTTTCAAGGCTGTGTATGATGCCCTCTTTTATGTGTAACAAAGGGTGTATTGGAGTGCCGGTTCCTTGTAATTTTTGGCAGCCCTTTTACTTAGTGCATATGCTTTATGAGTGTAGGAGTCCCACTACATGAACAATTGTACCACAATGTGAATGAGGTTCTCCTTTATGTGATATACAGGTTGCATCGGAGTACCTCTTCCTTGTAATTTTATTGCAGCACTTGCACTTTATATGCAATTGAATATACAGGAAAGAATGTTTCCTAACAGTTTTTCCTGTAAAATAGATATATATATTTTTTTGGGGGGAGGGGGTTGTGTGTATTTTTGTCAGTCTGTAAAAGTGGCATAAAACTCGGACAACATGGTTCCCAGCAGCAACCTGAGAGTCCAAGATGCATCTAGACATCGTCCCTATGGTGTTCCTGATCCATTTCGGTGGTGTTTCTGTCACTTTCTGACCTTTTTCAATGGACCACGCACCATTCCCTCTTCAGAGCAGGGGGTGCCTGGTTGTCTCTCATTGACTTCCATTATACTCGGGTGCTCGGCCGAACACACGAATATAGCAATGTGTTCAGGCCGAACATCCGAATACTATGGTGCTCGATCATCACTACTGCCTAATATAACTCCATCCACATTATCAATTGTTCTTTTCTGTATGGTGAATGCCTAATGTTTGGGGCCTGTACTACACTGGTCTGCAGTAAAATTGATATTGAATGACCTCCTAATATACATGCCTGCAGTTACATAATTACTTGTTCTTTTCTGTAAAGAATTCAACACCTGTGACGACCACGTGTTATTGAATTTCAGCTATTATCATTTGTTTTTTTTTCAAGAGGGGGGATTTCGTTAGCCATGTTTTTAATCCAATTTTATATTTTTAGTTTTTTTAAACATATGTATTTGACATCTATTTGTACTGCCCTGCAGTAAAATTGATATCCAATGACCGTCTAAGGTACCTCCAGCCACATATTTACTTGTTCTTTTCTGTCCGGTGAATGCCCAATGTTTGGGGCCTGTAATCTAACTGGCCAACAGTAAAATTGTTATACGGTGACCGCCTAATGTACCTCCAGCCACATTATCAATTGTTCTTTTCTGCACGGTTAATGAATAATTTTTGGGGCCTGTACTCCACTGGCCTGCAGTAAAGTTGATATCCAATGACGGTCAAATATACCTCCAGCCACAACATAATTACTTGTTCTTTTTTGTACGGTGAATGCCTAATGTTTGGGGCCTGTAGTCCACTGGTCTGCATAAAAATTGATATCCAATGACCTTCTAATATACCTCGAGCCACATAATCACAATTTCTTTCATGTCAGGTGAATGCCAAATTTTTATTGACCGTACTCCCGTGGCGTAAAAGAAAAAAATTCTAGGCTCCAGCAGGGCACATTTCTAAGAATTTCCCTTTAAGACGCATAAAAATGGCCCCTGATTAAAATGCATATTTTTTAATGGAATTTTTGCCATTGATACCCCTCTGGTATGTATGGATCACACGATCTTGTTCGCGAATCGTCCCGGCCATTGTTTGCCCATCACTATTACTAATGCTTGACTGACATTTAAGAGCTTGATTTGCAAACATTTCTAGGAGACCCCATGTCATCCACAACTTTTCAGAGCAAATATATTTGGACCTGAATAGAATCACCTTATCAATTTGACCGGATCAAGAAATTCACTCATCACTAGTAACAAGTTATAAGTGTACCCCCAAAACAGAAGAATATCCTATAGGTGTTGGGGGCATTATTTTACGAAGATAACAACCTGCTGCTGGTCAAAAACATAGAAAGAAACTGCTACTAGTATTCTCAAAACAATGGGTTATCCACCGTAGAATCAAGACCTTGACATTACTGAATATGTTTGGGATTACTTGGATCATGGAAAGCAGAAAATGCAGCCAACATTTAAGGCCTCTTGAACACGAATCTTGTGCATCCGTTCTGTGCATTTGGGACTGCAATTTGAGGTCCCGTGCGGCGGCCGGGACGGATCGAGAGCTATTCAACTTGAATGGGTCTGTGATCCGCCCACACTGCAAAAAAATAGAACAAGTTCTATTTTTTTGCGGTGCGGAGACAGAAACACCACGGAAGCACTCTGTAGTGCTTCCATGGGTTTCCGATCCATGCTTCCATTCCGCATCTCCGTGATTGCGGACCCACGGGCAATACGGCCTTGGGCACACAACGTTCGTGTGCAAGAGGCCTAAGACTAAACTTTTAAGGTGTGTGCCAGAAATATTTAAAGACCAAGAGGAATATCTGAAAAACTGAAAGCAATTTCTAAAATGCAAAAATAATATAATTGGTTATTGAGCTTTTCTGCCTTTTCTTCTTATGCTGAATTATTAATATCTTATACTTCATACCTAATTTGATATGCATATCTATCTGCTATGCATAAATCTGTAATGTGAATATATACATGCTGTAATATATTCAGCAATATACAGTACATTCTCCCTTTTCCTGCCTGTAGGCTATCTGTAAATGTTCAAAAACATCAAATGTCACAAACAAATTTGTTTAGCATTAACAAGAATTTACTAGACATGGAGATGGCAGAGGAGGAAATGCAGTTGCATCAGTTTCTTTTCCCTGTGTCTGGGATACTAACATCTATTATAGCCTGGCATTCTGACTTACTAGGATATGAGGAATTTTTATACTAGTCAGCCATTAGACTATGGTGATTGGGTATGGAAATTTATTTTTATGTTACTGTTTACTTAACAAATTTATGTGTCATAGAATTTGTAAAGGTGCAGTGCCCTTATGGGTGTCCCTCCTGAAGGTCTAGAGGGAGGTAATTTTCAAATTCCTCACCCCTTGCAACCCTGGCTCCCCCCTTCAGAGGAGATCCAGTCTACATTTTACTTCTCCAGGTGGATGTTGGGATAACGGTTTAGGGAGATGCCGGGAGCAAGTCAGGATCTCCCTAAACTCAAGGAGTACCCATACACAGAGCCCAGAAACTATAGGCAGGTAGGTTTAACATCTGCTGTGGATAAACTTTTTAACAGTTTTCTGAAATGCTATATTGGAGTATCTCAATGAAAAAAAGTGTATAACACTGTATCAGCATGGCTTCATGAGGGATTGGTCATGTCAAACTAATTTAATCAGTTTCTATAAGGAGGTAAGTTCTAGACTTGACTTCTCTAAAGCATTTGGTACAGTGCCATATAATGGTTAGTGTATATAAAATGAGAATGTTTGGACTGGGAGAAAATGTCTGTATGTGGGTAAATAACTGGCTCAGTGATAGAAAACAGAGGGTGGTTATTAACAGTACACATTCAGATATGTACACTTTCATTAGTGGACTACCACAGAGGTCAGTCTTTGGCCCTATTCTCTTCAATATATGTATTAATTATCTTGTAGAAGTCTTGCACAGTAAAAATATCCATTTTTGTAGATGAAACTAAACTGTGTAAGGTAATTAACACGGAAGAGGACAGTATACTGCTACAGATGGATCTGGGTAGATTGGAGGCTTGGGCAGAGAAGTGGCAGATGTGGTTTAATGCTGACAAATGTAAGGTTATGCACATGGGAAGGAATAATGCAAGTCACCCGTACATACTAAATAGAAAAACACTTGGTAACACTGACATGGAAAAGGACTTAGGAATTTTAGTGGACAGCAAACTTAACTGTAGAAACCAGTGTCAGGCAGGCGCTGCTAAGGCTACTAAGATCATGGAATGCATGACAAGGGGCATAGATGCATGTGTTGAGAACATAGTCCTGCCACTGTGCAACTCACTAGTCAGAGCACACATGGAGAATTGTGGGCTCCTGTGAACAAGAAAGACATAGCAGAGCTGTAAAGGGTTCAGAGGAGGGCAACCAAAGTAATAACTAGAATGGGCGGACTAAAGTACCCAGAAAGATGATCAATTTAGAAAAAAAAGATAACTGAGAGGAGATCTAATAACTATGTATAAATACATCAGGAGTCAGAACAGAGATCTCTCCCATCATCTATTTATGCCCAGGTCTGTGACTGTGCCTAGGGGACATCCTCTACATCTAGAGGAAAGAAGGTTTCTACACAAACATAGAAGAGGATTCTTTACAGTAGGAGCAGTAAGACTAGGTCATATTTATGTGTCATAGAATTTTAAAAGGTGCAGATCCCTTATGGGTGTCCATCCTGAAGGTCTAGATTGTGCTCATTTTCAGATTCCTCACCCCCCACAACCCTGGCTCCCTCCTTCTGAGGAAGCCAAATTTACATCTACCTCCAGCCACATACTTACTTGTTCTTTTATGTACACTGAATGCATAATTTTTGGGGCCTGTAGTACACTGGCCTGCTGTAAAATGTATATCCAATGACCATGTAATCTAGCTCCAGCCACATACTTACTTGTGGCTGGAGCCTCCGAGGAATTCAACACCGGTGACGACCACGTGTTATCGAATTTCAACTATTATTATTCGTTGAAATTCGTTAGCCATGTTTTTAATCCAATTTTATATTTTTAGTTCTTTTAAACATATGTATTTGACCTGTATTTGTACTGGCCTGCAGTAAAATTGATATCCATTGACCGTGTAATCTGCCTCCAGCCATATACTTACTTGATATTTTATGTCCAGTGAATGCCTAATGTTTGGGGCCAGTTCTCCCGTGGCCTAAAATAAAATCTTTCTAGGCTCCAGCAGGCCACATTTTTGACATTTTCTCTTTAAGATGCATAAAAATGGCCCCTGATTAAAATAATTTTTTTGTGTGTGAATGTTTTTCATTGATTCCCCTTTGGTATGTCACTGTCCATGTTATGGGAAGATTTGTGCACTTCTTGTAAGTATTTGGTGGCTGCAATAATGACCTGAAGGTTTTTCAGGTTTGCCTGCCATTAAAGTGAATAGGGCCCGTCTCAAACTTACGGTTCGCAAACATTTGATCACGTTCGTGAACCATCCCAGCCGATGTTTGTCCATCACGACTACTGGCATCTGCCTGAACTGTTATCCCAAGATCCCAACATCCATTGGATATCAATTTTACAGCAGGCCAGTGGACTACAGGCCCCAAAAATTATGCATTCAGTGTACATAAAATAACAAGTAAGTATGTGGCTGGAGGTAGATTACACGGTCATTGGATATCAATTTTACAGCAGGCCAAAAGGTTCAACCAGTGTGCAGTAAATGTTATGTACCTTCAATGCCTGTGTTTGTTAGACCACGTGTCTGTGGTCAGATGTATCTTGGCACCCGACACTGTGTGCCAGAGATACATTCACTTGCCGCTGAACGTGGCCATATAGTTACGGGATGCTTTTCTGGGAGAAATATTTCCTTTAGGGGACCTTCCATTGCGGTGTACCAATAGCCATAAATTTCTAGCAGTTCCGACAAGCCAGCGGTCAGCTGAAACATTTCGGCCACGGAAGTCTGCCTTTTGCCAGATGAATGCGACGACGGCGCGGTGGAAGGTGGAGTGGAGGATAAATGGGAGGAGAGAGAAGAAGCAGGATGTGGAGCACCAGGAGTGTGGCTTTGTGGGTTCTGACGGTGTTGCTCCCACTGGGCTTGGTGATGGGATGCCAGGTACCTGCCGGTCGTCCCTAGGTCAGTGTTGGGCTTACTGCGACTTATGCGTTGACAGCACAGGCTGCAGATGGCAACACAATTGTCAGCAGCGGACACGTTAAAAAAAGTCCACACTGCGAAGCCATGGGCCGGCATTCTGGGAGCGCCAGATGTGACCGTGCATGGTGGATGGCTCGTTCCAGATACATTAGCAGTATGCTTTTTGCCTCCTGTGCACTGTAAGTTCTGCCTGCTTCTCCTACTTTTCCTCCCTATCTGCCGCTCCGTCTCTCTCTCTGAACTCCCCTCCTCTTACTCTCTCGTAGGCACCCACATGACATCCATTGACACGTCATCATCGTCACCTTTACCACCACTGACATTAGAGATCTCGGAGTAGGCAGAAACAGCAGGGACCACCATCCTTGGGTTGATCTGGGTACTGTCAGCAACCATTGATTTGGGTGGCGACCATTGATACCTCCTCTTTCTGATCTGATGCCAAGAATGGCTGCGCATCGGTAAGGTCTTGTAATGGATGGGAAAATAATTCCTCTGACTCGAGCGGAGGGGATATGGTAGTGGTGCAGAAGCGGAAGGCTGAGTCTGCCACTCAACTAAGTGTTGTGCGTCCTTTGATGTAATCACACGCACCTTCTGCAACTTCTCACTTAGGGTCTGACCTGGTGCACCTGCGGAATGGCCTGCCTCTTTCTCTGCCTGTCATTTTCAAAATGACCCTGTGATAAAAGTCCCTATAGAAGAGCAGTATTTGTAGAAGAAGGTATATCACAGCCCTGCTTCAATAATTTTTTGGGGGGGGCAACTGGTATATCACACCAGTAGAAATGATTTGTTCCAATAGCGTTTGTCACTGTGTGTAGCTGCGGTAACGCAGCAAAACTGCAAACAAATGCTGCACTACCTAAATGCACTATATAGAAAGTATATAATTGGTATATCACACCCCTGCTTCACTCATTTTTTTTGTGGGCAACTGGAATATCACACTAGTAGAAATTATTTGTTCCAATAGCATTTGTCACTTTGTGTAGCTGAGGTAACACAGCAAAACCTCAAAAAAATGCTGCACTACCCAAATGCACTATATAGAAAGTATGTTATTGGTATATAACACCCCTGCTTCAATCACTTTTTTTGGGGGGGCAACTGGTATATAACACCAGTAGAATTTATTTGTTCCAATAGAGTTTGTCACTCTGCGTAGCTGCGGTAACGCATCAAAGCAACAAACAAATGCTGCACTACCTAAATGCACTATATAGAAAGTATATTATTGGTATATAACACCCATGCTTCAATCATTTTTTTGGGGGGGGCAACTGGTATATCACACCAGTTGAAATTATTTGTTCCAATAGCGTTTGGCAGTCTATGTAGCTGCAGTATCGCAGCAGAACCGCACACAACTGCTGCTCAATACAAATGCACTATAATATACTTTCTATGTTAGAAAGTATATATAAGTATATTACACTCCTCAGTAAGTCACACCTATCGATAACACACCTATACCAGTCCTTAAAAAAAACTTTATTGGCCCTATTAGTGTCACCACCAGACGTCTGAGAAGCTCTGACAGGCGTTCTTCAGAACCTCCTGCTTGAGGTTCTTTTGTTTTGCTTTCATCTCGTTAGACTCTCTCAGCTGTCATGTAGTTGCACTGATTGCATCCCTTTAAATCCCTTCCCATACTGCATCACTTTGCTGTTTATACAACTTCCTGGAGTGTGTACATGCTGGATGCTACAACTGATCCTTCTACAGATAAGTCTGTTCATTGATTTGTGTTTTCCTGTTTGCTTGATCCTAGGTGACCCTGACTCCCTCCGTATTAAGTGTAGGGAGACGGTGGTCATGTCCCCTCACTATTATAGGGTGTTCAGGTGTCATACAGTCGAGGCACGAGGGCATGCAATTTTCTATCATAGAGATATTTGCATGGGCTGAGAAGACAGGGAGAGTGTATCCCTTTAGGCCAGGAAAAGGAAAGATTGACCAGTCTGATTGAGAGAGACAGAAGCTAACCTCAATATACAACCTTGTGCAAGTGTGCACAGCACAGTAACAATCTCTGAAGATTAAAAGATTGAGACAACAACACAAAAAAAAAAAAAACGACACCGATAACAACGAAAAAACGACAACGATACCCATGCTGGGTGTCATGGAACCATGAACCAGACGTACAACAAGAGATAAGTAGAAATAAGAAGGCTTTATTGAAAATCAAGCTGTAAGGCAAAAGTCCAAACGGATGGCTAAACCGAAGCAGGGTCTTGCGAAGCCAGAGGTCAGGAACCAGAAGGGTAGTCAGACGAAGCCTGGATCAGGAACCAGCAGGGTAGTCAGACGAAGCCTGGATCAGGAACCAGCAGGGTAGTCAGACGAAGCCAGGATCAGGAACCAGAAGCAGCAGTCTTAGAAGCATGTGAACACAGGAGGACCAAGCAAGGAACTGAAGCCACAGACCTCCTATATATATGAGCTAGGCATCCAGCTCCTCCCAGTGGGAAGGAGGAGCCGCAGGGTGGAAGGCTACAAGAAACCCAGAAACCAAGATGGCCGCCAGCACATGTCAAACGAAGGAGAGCAGCAAGAAGGTAAGACCATGACAGTACCTCCCCCTCAAGGGCCCCTCCTCCACGGAGTAAAGAACGGTTTCTGAGGGAAGCGTGCGTGGAAGGCTCGGAGCAAGGCAGGAGCATGGACATCTGCGGAGGGAACCCAGGAACGCTCCTCTGGACCATAACCACGCCAATGGACCAAAAACTGCACCCGACCGCGGACCAGGCGTGAGTCCAGGATATTGCTCACCTCATACTCCTCACGATTGCCCACTTGGACCGGACGAGGCCGAGGAACCGAGGAAGTGAAACGATTACACACCAGTGGCTTCAACAGGGAGACATGAAACACGTTGGAGATCCGCATGCCAGGAGGAAGCGCAAGGGCATAGGCTACCGGGTTTACCCTGCGAAGCACTCGGAAGGGACCAACAAAGCGAGGCGCCAGCTTGGGAGTGGGCACTCGAAGGTTGAGGTTGCGGGTGGACAACCATACGCGGTCTCCGACCTGGTAGGAAGGAGCGGGCGCTCGTCTGCGATCAGCCTGGAGTCTCTGGCGCTGCGCAGAGACCTCAAGGGACCTCTGGATCTGTACCCAAGAAGCACGTAGGACGGAAAGGTGATCCTCCACAGCCGGAATATCCTGGGGAGAGAATACCTCCGGTAACACGGCAGGTTGGAACCCATAATTGGCCATGAAGGGAGACGTCCCAGAGGAAGAGTTCACCGCCGTGTTCCTGGCAAACTCAGCCCAAGGCAGGAGGTCAACCCAATTGTCTTGGTGATCGGAGACATAGCAACGAAGGAATTGCTCCAAGGCCTGATTGGATCGTTCTGCGGCCCCATTGGACTGAGGGTGGTAGGCCGAGGAGAAAGAGAGATGAATCCCCAACTGGGAGCAAAAGGAGCGCCAGAACCTGGACACAAACTGACTCCCCCGATCCGACACAATCTCCTTGGGCAAACCGTGCAACCGGAAGACCTCCCTGGCAAAAATCGTGGCCAACTCTTGTGCAGAGGGTAACTTCTTGAGAGGAACACAGTGGCACATCTTGGAAAACCGATCCACAATCATGAGAATGACCGTATGGCCTCGGGATGCAGGGAGGTCCACAATGAAATCCATCCCCAGGTGTGACCATGGACGCTCCCCGGTGGCTATGGGTTGCAAAAGGCCCAACGGACGGTGCCGAGGGGACTTACTCTGGGCACAAACGGAGCATGCCGCTACATATGCAGCGATGTCGGAACGTAGAGAAGGCCACCAGAACAGACGTGAAACAGCCCAGGACAGCTGATTCTTTCCAGGATGCCCCGTGGCCTTGGAGTTATGGTAGGTTCGCAACAACCGAGTGCGCAACTCCTCAGGCACAAAACATCTGCCGTTGGGTCTCCCAGAGGGAGCACCAGATTGAGCCGCCAAAATCTGCTCACCCAGGGGAGAGGTCAGGCTGGTGCGAATGGCGGCCAGGATCTGATTCGGAGGTATGACCGAAGTCGGAATCGACTCCTCCCCGGACAGCTCGGAGTACTGCCGTGATAAGGCATCCGCTCTGATGTTCTTGGAACCGGGTAGGTAGGAGACCACGTAATTAAAACGTGACAAGAACAGAGCCCATCTGGCCTGACGTGGTGTCAATCTCTTGGCCTCAGAGAGGTAGGTCAGATTCTTGTGGTCCGTCAGGATGAGAACCGGAACCACCGAGCCCTCGAGCAAGTGCCTCCATTCTTTAAGGGCCTGCACGATGGCCAATAACTCCCTGTCACCAATCTGATAGTTGCTCTCCGCGGAAGACAGTTTCCGGGAGTAAAACCCACAAGGAAGCAGAGGACCCTCTGGTGTTCTACGCTGAGACAGAAGGGCGCCTACTCCCGTCTCAGACGCGTCCACCTCGAGGACAAAAGGCAACCCAGGGTTGGGATGCGACAGAATCGGAGCCGACACAAAGGCGGACTTTAGAGCCTCAAAAGCTCGGATGGCCTCGAGCGGCCAGACCTGGGGATTACTGCCCTTCCTGGTCAGATCCGTGAGAGGCTTGGCTAGCCTGGAAAAGTCCCTGATGAACTTCCGATAATAATTGGCGAAGCCCAAAAAGCGCTGCAGGGCACGAAGACCACTGGGCTGGGGCCACTATAAGACAGCCGAAACCTTCTCAGGATCCATGGAGAACCCCTCAGCGGAAATGATGTAACCTAAGAAGGTTACCTGGGATCGGTGAAATTCGCATTTCTCAAGCTTACCGAACAGCTTGTTCTCTCGTAACCGTTGCAACACTCGTCTGACATCCAGAATGTGGGCCTCCATGGATTCAGAATATACCAAGATGTCATCCAAATAGACCACCACACACTGCTGCAACAGGTCACGGAAAACATCGTTGATGAATTCCTGGAAGACTGCGGGCGCATTGCACAACCCAAAGGGCATAACCAAGGATTCATAATGACCGGTCCTGGTGTTAAACGCGGTCTTCCACTCATCGCCCGCCTTGATCCTTACCAGGTTATATGCCGCCCTCAGGTCGAGTTTGGTAAAGACCGTGGCCCCCTTGAGGCGATCGAACAGCTCGGAAATCAAGGGTATCGGGTAAGCGTTCTTGATCGTGATGCGATTGAGACCCCTGTAATCGATGCAAGGCCTCAACTCACCGCCCTTCTTTTTCACAAAGAAAAATCCAGCCCCTGCCGGGGACGAGGATTTGCGAATGTGTCCGCGTGAAAGCGCCTCCCTCACGTACTCCTCCATGGCCTCATTCTCCGCTACCGACAGTGGATAGACTTTGCCACGAGGAGGAACGGCACCAGATTGTAACTCTATGGCACAATCGTATGGGCGGTGCGGAGGTAGGGCAACCGCACGCACCTTATCGAATACATCCCGGTACTCCTCGTATTCAGGAGGCAACAGAGAGTCCGAGGAAGTACACAGCAACTTGACAGACCCATGGATGCAACTAGCCCCACACTGCGGTGACCACGAGAGGATCTCGGCCGATCTCCAATCGAAAGTCGGATTATGCTTCTGGAGCCAGGGGTACCCCAAGACCACCGAGTAGTGTGGAGACGAAATAACCTGGAGACAGACCGACTCTCTGTGAACGGCACCAATGGCCATCCCCACTGGAAGGGTCTCATGAGTCACGTGTGGCGGCAGAAGGGGTCTGCCGTCTATCGCCTCAAGAGCCAGTGGGGAACCTCGAGGCTGCAGAGGAATGGAATTGGCGGCAGCGAACACACTATCAATGAACAAACCACCAGCACCAGAGTCCACCAACGCCTGGGTCGTCACCGAGCCCCCGACCCAGGAGAGGACAACAGTAATCAGTGGTTTGTCAACACGGGAAACCGGGGACGAGGAGACTCCACCCAAGATCTGCCCCCGACAGGATCTCAGGTGCGAGCGTTTCCCGGACGGTTCGGGCATGCCAACCGAAAATGTCCAGCGAGACCACAGTACAAGCATCGGCCCTCGCGTCTCCGGAGTACCCTCTCCCCCTCGGACAGGCGAGCAAACCCCAGCTGCATGGGTTCACCCCCAGACAAGTCATCCCCAGGAGGCGTGGGAGGAGAGGGAGGCACGGGTGGGACAGCAAACGTAGGCGCCAATCTGTTAGGAGACCTCCGCAGGCTCTCCTTAAAGGAAGGTCTCTCCCTGAGTCTGGTGTCAATCAAAATCAGGAAAGAAATAAGAGACTCGAGCTCCACTGGTAGGTCCTTAGCTGCAACCTCATCCTTCAAGGCATCCGAGAGACCATGAGACAATGCAGCGACCAGAGCCTCATTATTCCAGCCCACCTCTGCTGCCAGGGTACGAAACTCAATGGCGTATTCAGCTACGGATCGTGAACCCTGTCTGATGGACATAAGGAGCTTCGCAGCAGAGGCAGCACGAGCCGGCACATCGAATACCTTCCGAAGAGAAACAACAAAACCGGAAAACTCGGCAACCACCGGATTGTTGTTCTCCCATAAAGGGCTGGCCCAGGCCAAGGCCTTGTCCGAAAGCAGCGAGATCAAGAAGCCCACCTTTGATCTCTCAGTAGGAAAGGCATGTGGCAGCAACTCGAAATAAATGCCCACCTGGTTAAGGAAACCTCGGCACTGAGTTGGCTCTCCCCCAAAGCGCTGTGGAAGGGGGGCAGAACCGGTCATACCCCGAAACACCGCAGGCGCAGCAACAGGTGTCGGGGTAGACTCTGGCGCAACAACCAGAGCGGCAGTAGGAGCGGGCCCAGGAGCGACAACCGACCCATCGGCAACGGAAGCTAAATGAGCCGTGCGTTCAAGCAGAGTTTGCAACGCCACAGCGAACCGACCCAACAGGTGATCCTGCTGATCAAGTCTGGCAACCAGCGTAGGTAGCGAGGATGGCCCTGTACCGTCAGAATTCATGGCTTGGTCCTAATGTCATGGAACCATGAACCAGACGTACAACAAGAGATAAGTAGAAATAAGAAGGCTTTATTGAAAATCAAGCTGTAAGGCAAAAGTCCAAACGGATGGCTAAACCGAAGCAGGGTCTTGCGAAGCCAGAGGTCAGGAACCAGAAGGGTAGTCAGACGAAGCCTGGATCAGGAACCAGCAGGGTAGTCAGACGAAGCCTGGATCAGGAACCAGCAGGGTAGTCAGACGAAGCCAGGATCAGGAACCAGAAGCAGCAGCAGTCTTAGAAGCATGTAAACACAGGAGGACCAAGCAAGGAACTGAAGCCACAGACCTCCTATATATATGAGCTAGGCATCCAGCTCCTCCCAGTGGGAAGGAGGAGCCGCAGGGTGGAAGGCTACAAGAAACCCAGAAACCAAGATGGCCGCCAGCACATGTCAAACGAAGGAGAGCAGCAAGAAGGTAAGACCATGACACTGGGTGAGAGAAATATCTTGACAAAAGACAACTTTTCCCATTTTTTTATACAAAGTTGGCATTTGACCAAGATATTTCTCTCACCCAGCATGGGTATATGTAAAATGACACCCCAAAACACATTCCCCAACTTCTCCTGAGTACGGCGATACCACATGTGTGACACTTTTTTTGCAGTCTAGATGCGCAAAGGTGCCCAAATTCCTTTTAGGAGGGCATTTTTAGACATTTGGATCCCAGACTTCTCACGCTTTAGGGCCCCTAAAAAGCCAGGGCAGTATAAATACCCCACATGTGACCCCACTTTGGAAAGAAGACACCCCAAGGTATTCAATGAGGGGCCTGGCGAGTTCATAGAATTATTATTTTTTTGGCATAAGTTAGCGGAAATTGATTTTTTTTTTGTTTTTTCTCACAAAGTCTCACTTTCCGCTAACTTGGGACAAAAATTTAAATCTTTCATGGACTCAATATGCTCCTCAGCGAATACCTTGGGGTGTCTTATTTCCAAAATGAGGTCAGTTGTGGGGTGTTTGTACTGCCCTGGCATTTGAGGGTCTCCACAATCATTACATGTATAGCCAGCATTAGGAGTTTCTGCTATTATCCTTATATTGAGCATACAGGTAATGAATTATTTTTTTTCGTTCAGCCTCTGGGCTGAAAGAAAAAAAATGAAGGGCACAGATTTCTTCATTCGCATCGATCAATGTGGATGAAAAAATCTCTGCCAAAATAAAAAAAAAGGAGGGGAAAGGCGTCTGCCAGGACATAGGAGCTCCGCCCAACATCCATACCCACTTAGCTCGTATGCCCTGGCAAACCAGATTTCTCCATTCACATCAATCGATGTGGATGAATAAATCATTGCCGGGAATTTTTTATTTATTTTTTTATATACAAAGTGTTTGTCAAAGCATAGGAACGCCGCCTCCTCCTCAGCTCGTATGCCTTGGCAAACGTATCTTTTACTGCAGAGTAGAAATCTCGTCTTGCAGCGCCGCATACACCGACTTGCGTGTAATCTGACAGCAGCGCAATGCTTCTGTCAGAATGCACATCAGTGCTGCAGCTAGTCAATCGGTTGGTCCACCTGGAAGGTAAAAAAAAAAAAAAAAAAAAAGATAAAACCAGGCCGCAACGCAATCATTTTATTAACTTTGGAACAGAACATATAAACTTAAACTTTTTAAACTAAACATTAACCTTTTTGCTTACTGGTGTTTTTTTTTTTTTTTACCTTTATAGAACAAACCTCTCCTTCCCCATGGGTCAATGTGCAAAGCGCAAATCGCCCAAAGATGTGGCAAAGTGCGTTATGCACTTTGTCCCAGGTGAAAGGAGACGTTTGCAGCAGCTGTGAGTGAATGGGCCCTAATAGCCCTGTGTGCCTGTCCTGGTGAGATGTGATCCCTATGCTAGGTGTACCTGTGTGTGGTACTTCCGGAAACACTCCCCTAAGCATAGGGCAGGGTGGTCAGGACAGTCAGGACAGAAATAGCGGGTGTCACTACACTGGTGGATGGGGCCATGGAACCTCCTGGGTACAGGAGGCTCTCGATGATCTCTTCCTGAAATTTGAGGAAGGATCCTGTTCTCCCAGCCTTACTGTAGAGAACAAAACCATTATACAGAGCCAATTGAATCAAATATACAAACACCTTCTTATACCAGCGTCTGGTGCGTCGGGAAACTAAATACGGAGACAACATCTGGTCATTGAAGTCCACCCCTCCCATGAGCAAAATATAGTCGTGGACCGAGAGGGGCTTTTCAATGACTCTGGTTGCTCGCTCAATTTGTATTGTCGTGTCTGCGTGAATGGAGGAGAGCATGTAAACGTCACTCTTGTCTCTTCATTTCACCGCGAGCAGTTCTTCGTTACACAAGGCAGCCCTCTGCCCCCTTGCAAGACGGGTGCTAA
Source organism: Bufo gargarizans (assembly GCF_014858855.1). Lineage (NCBI taxonomy): Eukaryota > Metazoa > Chordata > Amphibia > Anura > Bufonidae > Bufo > Bufo gargarizans. The sequence continues at coordinate 510,863,204 of NC_058082.1, read as the reverse complement.
CGAGCCGTTGGGGGAAGCCCGCGCGACTAGTTCGCGCGGTGCCACAGGCGCCAATCCGTTCTAGAAACAAATGCCTAAAGAGGGCCACACTTGTGTAGAAATTGTCCACATAAAGATGGCACCCCTTGCCAAAAAGGGGGTGACACCAAGTCCCAGACTGTCTTCCCACTGCTCCCCAGGTAGTCAGGGCAACCGACCGGCTCCAGGGTCTGATCTTTTCCCTCATAGACACGAAATTTGTGGGTATAGCCTGTGGCCCTTTCACAGAGCTTATACAATTTGACCCCATACCGGGCGCGCTTGCTTGGGATGTATTGTTTGACGCCAAGGCGCCCGGTAAAATGTATTAGGGACTCGTCTACGCAGATGTTTTGCTCTGGGGTATACAAATCTGCAAATTTCTGGTTGAAATGGTCTATGAGGGGCCGAATTTTGTGGAGCCGGTCAAAAGCTGGATGGCCTCTGGGACGGGAGGTGGTGTTGTCGCTAAAGTGCAGGAAACTCAGGATGGTCTCAAATCGTGTCCTGGACATAGCAGCAGAGAACATGGGCATGTGATGAATTGGGTTTGTGGACCAATATGACCGCAATTCATGCTTTTTAGTTAGACCCATGTTGAGGAGAAGGCCCAAAAAAAAATTAATTTCGGAAACTTGGACTGGTTTCCACCGGAAAGGCTGGGCATAAAAGCTTCCCGGGTTTGCGGTTATAAATTGTGTGGCATATCGATTTGTTTCTGCCACAACTAAGTCTAAGAGCTCCGCAGTCAAGAACAGCTCAAAAAATCCCAGGGCCGAACCGATCTGAGCTGTCTCAACCCGAACTCCAGACTGGGCGGTGAAAGGGGGAACTACAGGTGCGTCTGAAGTTGGGGACTGCCAATCAGGATTTGCCAGCACCTCAGGGATTCTAGGGGGTCTGCGGGCCCGTCTTTGCGGTGGCTGCGATAGGGTAACTAATACACGTGCCACCGTACCAGCTTCAACTGCCCTTCTGGTGCTCGCCACTTCACCAGGTTGTACGGCAGTGCTGGTACTAGGTCCAGGGAGGGCTGCGCTGCTGATGTATGCCTCACCACGTAATCCGACAGCGCCAGCCCCACTCTGCTGCCCTTGAAGCGGATCCTGCGCAACCTGTGGTCTAGCAACACGGGGCCGGGTACGCCTGATGGTATGGACCTCAACCTCCTCGTCCGAACTTTGAGTCAGACTGCCACTGCTTTCTACAGGTTCATATTCTGACCCGCTAGATTGGTCAGATGAGGGTTCCCATTCCTCATCCGACTGGGTCAGAAGCCTGTAGGCCTCTTCAGAAGAATACCCCCTGTTTGACATTTGGGCAACTAAATTTAGGGGTATTCCCTGAGACTACCCAAGAAAAAAAGCAAGCCTGTCTTACAAATGGGAGGCTAGCGAAGTACCGGAGGCTGCTGCGGTTGATAACAAATATCAAAACTGTTTTTTTTTATCGCCGCAGCGCTTGTAAAGTGAATGTGCAGTGATAAAAAATAAAAAAAATTTGGTCACTGCGGCGGGGCGGGTGTGGGCGAACGCACGTTTGGGCGACCGATCAGGTCTGATCGGGCAAACACTGCGTTTTGGGTGGAGGGCGAACTAAGGTGGCACTAATACTATTATAGATCTGACTGTGATCAGTTTTGATCACTTACAGATACTATAAAAGTACAAATGCTGATAAGCTATACGCTAATCAGCGAATAAGTGACTGCGGTGCGGTGGGCTGGGCGCTAACCGATCACTAAACTACCTAACCAAGGGGCCTAAACTATCCCTAAAACCTAACAGTCAATACCAGTGAAAAAAAAAAGTGACAGTTTACACTGATCACTTTTTTCACTTTCACTAGTGATTGACAGGGGCAAGAAGGGGTGATCATGGGGTTAATTGGGATGCAGGGGGGTGATCTGGGGCTAAGTGTGCTGTTTGGTGCTACTCACTGTGAAGCCTGCTCCTCTGCTGGAACCAACCGACCAAAAGGACCAGCAGAGGAGCAGGGAAGCTATTTAACACATCATATTTACTAATATCATGTGTTAACTGGCTTCTGATTTGAGATTTTAAAAATCGCCAGCCTGCCAGCAACGATCATTGGCTGGCAGGCTGGTGATGTGACCCCCCTCTAACTTTTGCCGGCCCGCGATGCGCATGCGCGGGCCGGCTAAGCGTGTCATCTCGCGTCTCACGAGATGACGCGTATATGCGTGACTGTGCGCAGCGCTGCCGCCTCCGGAATGCGATCCTGCGTTAGGTGGTCCGGAGGCGGTTAAAAACATTCATTTTCTTGAACTTTTCCCTGTATTGGTCTACTTGGCTATCTAGAAGGTTTCTTTTCGGAACAAGCGTATACTTCTGTCTTCTGACAACAAAGGTGTTGTTTTCGCTATCAATTGCTGGCAATGTGTTGGCAATGTTGCCACACCCCAGATGATAAGGCCGTTGCTTCATTATGATCAGACCAAAAGCGATCGGTTGGATAATTCTTCATAGAAAAAAAATATAATTTTCTTTATTTTATTTTTTTTAAGTTGTATGGGTTTTTAATACATAAAATAAAAAAAATCATAATAAAGTCTCTTAATAGTTTATTAGAAATAATGCAGACAATTTTAAAAATCCCCATCAATTCCAATACAAAGCAAGTGAAAAGCTTAGAACTAAATTATTGCAGGATGTCGTAATGGTTCGTTAATTCGACAATGGTTAATCAATTCGACACACGTCCCCAGATAGGGGACGTAAAAGGAATTAAACTGATAGGAATAGTACTAGTTAAGACACCACTCATATAGGGTGTCACAGCACATTGCTCCGTGCACGCGCAGTGCCCCAACTTGGGAGTAAGAGGACCGACCAAGCTGCTTTGTCCATCTCCCTTTCCTAAAATCAATTCTGTTTGGTGTATCAGAGTATGGTCTGTCACTGTGCAGGCAGTCGAAGGTACCCGGCCTAAATTTTTTTCAACAAAAGGCAATCCCTGATATGGGACGTAACAGGGATTAAACTGATGAGAAGAGCACTAAAGAAAATACCACTCATATCGGGTGTGACAGTAAATTGCACGGCACAGACGCAGTGACCGTGGATTCAAACAAAGGGGAGGGAGCCAGTGTTTTTTTAACCATCTCCCCGTTCGAAAAATCAATTCAATAAATGGACCCCAGATTGGGGACGTAACAGGGATTAAATTGATGAGAAGAGAACTACAGAAAATACCACTCATATCGGGTGTGACAGTAAATTGCACGGCGCAGACGCAGTGACCGTGGATTCAAACAAAGGGGAGGGAGCCAGCGTTTTTTTAACCATTTCCCCGTTCGAAAAATCTATTCAATAAATGGACCCCAGATTGGGGATGTAACAGGGATTAAATTGATGAGAAGAGAACTACAGAAAATACCACTCATATCGGGTGTGACAGTAAATTTCACGGCGCAGACGCAGTGACCGTGGATTTAAACAAAGGGGACGGAGCCAGCATTTTCTTAACCTATCTTCCCGTTCGAAAAATCGATTCAATAAATGGACCCCAGATTGGGGACTCAACAGGGATTAAACTGATGAGAAGAGAACTACAGAAAATACCACTCATATCAGGTGTGACAGTAAATTGCACGGCGCAGACGCAGTGACCGTGGATTCAAACAAAGGGGAGGGAGCCAGCGTTTTTTTAACCATCTCCCCGTTCGAAAAATCAATTCAATTCACCTTTCGGCGAACCTTGGTGTTGTACGTGGCTGGGTGGAGGAAGAAACCTTCAATGACATCAACGGGACATGGCTAGCCTGGTATCCAACCTTGTGCAAATGGGGAGTTTGCGGTTGGGCAAATGGACTGTTTGCGGTTGTTTGCGGTGCATTAAAAGGGGAGTTTGGTCTGTCAATGTCTGTGAAGCGGGCGTAACCCTTACACTAAATGATCGATACTACATCATACCTGATCGTATACACATACTTGATGTTTTAAACCACGTTGTTTAATATATTTTAGGATTATTAGTTGATTTATGCCCTTTATGGATTCAAATCCAACTCTGCGTCAACTACGTAATTTTCCTTGGGAGTTTTGCCATGGATCCCCCTCCGGCATGCCACAGTCCAGGTGTTAGTCCCCTTGAAACAACTTTTCCATCACTACTGTGGCTAGAAAGAGTCCCTGTGGGTTTTAAAATTCGCCTGCCTATTGAAGTCAATGGCAGTTCGCCCGTTCGCGAAAATTTGCTGAAATTCGCATTCGCAGCTCGCGAACGGAAAATGTTATGTTTGCAACATCTCTAATTATTATATAAAATGTATAAAAAAGGTTTCTGTCATTGCTAAACCATTGACTGATTTGACCAGGAAGGGGGCCGATCTTCTCCAGTGGTCTCTAGAGGCTTTGCCCACCTTTGAAACCTTAAAGGGAATTTTATTAAGGCGCTGCTGCTCATTCTCCCAGATGTGCCCAAAAACTTTTTTCGTTAAGGGGGATGCCTCTTAGGTGTTGGCACCATGCTATCTCAGGTTCCATCCTCTCAAACCATCTCTCAAAGTTCTCCCTCGCTTAGAAAAACTAATATCAGCAAACGTGAATTGTTGGCAATCAAGTAGTTTTTTAAGGAGTGGCGGAACTTCTTAGAGGGGGCTCAGCACCAGGTCACTGTGCTGATGGATCATAAAAATATAACCTACATGGATACGGCTAAGCACTTTCTATCCCTGGCAAGTATATTGGACCCTGTTCTTTGCACAATATAACTTTGTTCTGACTTTTCGCCCTGGGACTGCAAATGTAAAGGCAGATGCCTTATCACAAAGTTTTGGTGATGACCAGTGCATTATTACTGAGCCAAGCAATATTTTGTCTCCTGGTGTCGTGGTTGCCCTAATTAGTCCTGATTAGTTATCAGGATTTGGCTCCCAATGATCTTCTTTCTGGCAAATTCTTTGTGTCTCCAAACTTGCGCCTTAAGGTCCTGGAACAATATCATTGTTGTTTTCTGGCAGGTCATCTAGGTATTGCGGGGACTAAACATCTGGTCTCCTAGATGGATTTTATTATGGACCTTCCACCCTACCGGGATAGGCTGGTCATATGGGTTGTAAATTGTAATCAATAGATTTTCAAAGATGTGTCATCTTGTGTCTTTAAAAAGACTTCCTAATGCTAAGAAGTTGGCTACCTTGTTTGTGGATAAGATCCTTAGGCTGCATGGTATTCCTGACTCCATTGTCTCGGATAGCAGTGAACAGTTTGTTTTGAAAGTTGAGCAATAAGTTCGGGATCAAACTCTCCTTTTCATCTGCGTTCTACCCTGAGACTGATTGGCAAACCGAAAAGGTCAACCAGGTACTGGAGCAGTTCTTAGGGTGCTTAGTTTGGGACTGCCAAAGTGACTGACAAATCATGTAAGCTCCTCTAGTGGTACGTCTCTTTTCTACTGTAATTATGGTTTTAGCCTCCAACTTTTATCAGTATCTGGTTCTAGTTGTATTAAACTTGCAGCGGATGCTATCATTGAAGATATGTGCACAGTTTGGGCCAAAGCTTTTAGGAGCCTGGAGAAATCAGAAAGCATCCAATTTGAACATGCTAATAAGGAGCAGTTTGTAGGGCCAAACTTTGTGTTGGGTGATTTGGTATGGCTTTCTACCAAGAATTTAGGATTGAGGGTGCCTTCTGAAAAATCACAACTAAGACAATATCCTGTCAGAGGGAGTAATAATCACAGGTGGTGTGTATGTATAATTATTAAGTCACAGGGTACCTCCTGTTATAAAACCGTAACCTTTAATGTTAGTTATATATAAAATAACAAACTCCCACAAACAAACAAAACACAGAAATAAAAAGAAAAGAAATAAAGAGACGACTCATCAGGGGTATATACTATATGTGCTCAGTGGCAATACTCCTGTTCCTCAGTTGTGATTTGAGGACATAGAGACATAGACAGGGTAATCTCTCATTATTCCGGGCCTATCCCTAGATTTGGCCCTCTACTACACAAACCCTGCCTAGAAACGGAATAGCCACCCCGATAAGGGCGATCCCGTTTTCTGGAACCTCCTGGTATGCCCTAGGCTGACCCTATTGCACTATTATAGGCAGAGCCTAGTTGGATGCCCATTAATAAGTGGCCTAGTCTAGGTACAAAAAATAACAAAATTGTCATACAAAGAGCAATAGAGCACCACAGCCGTGGATACCCTATATGATGATAAACAATCGCTCTTAATGTGTCGTCTTTGCGATACACCAAGATACACTATGTATGGTTATCTATGTATATACCAACACATTCAGATATCTATGTATATGTTTATATATTAAGATGCAAAACACATTTACTAGTATAGATATGATTTTTTTATATATATTTTTAATAGAAAGCGCCTGGAATCGCTGCCCTAGAGCAGCAGTATACACCTAGGCACCTTGATCCCAGCATATGCTGTGAAGATACGAGATGTGCAGCACCTGAAACTACGGATACTGGAAGCCTGTGCTAGTATTTCTCCTGTGGTGTTGCTATCAGTGTGTGAAGAGTGGGAGAAGTGGGTTGCATTGACAATCCAACACAATGGGCAGCACATTGAACACATTTTCTAAGTGGTCAGAAACTTGTAAATAACTCATGAAATAATAAAGTTACGTCAAAACCAAGCACAACATAGTTTTTCTTGTGAAATTCCCAATAAGTTTGATGTGTCACATGACCCTCTTCCTATTGAAAGAACAAAAGTTGGATTAAAAAAGGCTGACTTCAAAATGGCCACCATGGTCACCACCATTCTTGAAAAGTTTCCCCCCTCACATATACTAATGTACCACAAACAGGAAGTTAATATCACCAACTATTCCCATTTTATTAAGGTGTATCCATATAAATGGCCCACCCTGTATATCCATCGTCTCATTGGAACACACAGATGGAGACTACCGGTGGTAGGGTCAAAAGTTCTACATGAATGTTAAACAGGAATATTCTGGCTATTCATTCTATTTCTGTGCCTGATTGGTGTGGGCAGAAATATTAATATTATTTTTGTTTGTAATATTACATATCAGGAAAAAGTGAAAAACGTACAGTGTAGGAGACGGCTACAGACCCTCCCCTTCTCAGATTTACAGTATACTTAGTGTATACACTAATTCCTTTATAGGTAAGTCATGGTCAGCTATAAAAAGCAGGAGAAATCGATGTTCTCATCTAATCCTACTGGTGACATAGTATTTAACATATGAATCAACTTGGACTCTTTTTGTTTCAGAATAATATCTATGTCCCCTCCCCTGATAGAGTGTTTAATCGTTTCTATCATGGAGAAGCATAGTGTATTCGAATCTGCTCCATGTTGGAGTACATCGTGTCTAGACAGCTGTTTATTGCGTCTATGGCAAATGTCACCCACATGCTCCAATATTCTCTTTTTAAAGGCCCTACAAGTTTTCCCAACATATCTCAGGCCACATCTGCATTGTGCCATATAGACCAAGCCAACAGTGTTGCAGTTCACAAAGCTGCGGGCTGTGTATACGTAATCTTGCTTAGCATTTGAGAAATAATTTCCTACCTCAATAAAAGAGCAGGCCTTACACCTGTCACATTTATGGGTGTCACTCCTCCTATCCACAAGCAGGGGACGCCTTAAAATGGCTATGTACTAATTGATCTCCTATAGTTCAGCCACATCTAAAGGTGATAGATGGACGTTCAGGGAGGAGATCAGTCAGGTCTGGGTCAGATTTCAGTAGTGACCAATAGCGTCCTATTATTTCACGGACCTGGTTGGATTTAGTGTCATAGGTGCCAATAATCCTTATGCCATCTTGTGATGTTCTATTTTTCTCTTCAGAGTGAATTAATACAGATCTGTCTACAGACCCAGCATGATTCCAGGCCTCATATAGACAATCATCAGAGTAGCCCCTCTGTTTGAAGCGATGGAACAGTATAGAGGCTTGTCTACTAAAATCAGTCTGATCTGAGCAGTTTCTGCGTATTCGCAGGAACTGCCCTTTAGGGGATGCCCCGTTTCAGTGTCTTGGGATGGAAGCTTTCCCATCTAAGCAAGCTGTTTGTAGAGGACTGCTTTCAAAATAGTGTGGTTGTTAAGGTATTGTTGATACTCCTACTAATTTGTAGATCCAAGAAACTTATAGTCTGATACTGCAACTCATATGTGAAAAATAAACCAATATGGTTTGAATTTAAATCCCGCATAAAACATTTGAAGTCATCCGGAGTCCCGGACCAGAGTAACAGAATGTTGTTAATAAATCTCGACCAAAATGTTATATATCTGGTCCTCGGTGAAAACAATGTTGTCCTCCCACCACCCCAGGAGCAAATTTGCGTAGGTCGGGGCACATGGGCTCCCCATCGCTGTGCCCCTGAGCTGGTGGTAGAAGTGACCATTGAACACAAAATAGTTGTGGTTCAGTGCAAAATCTAACAGCCTAAACACAAAATGATTGTGGTTCTTTAAATCAATAGATCTAGAGTCTAGAAAGTATTTTATTGCCACTAGACCTTTATTGTGTGGGATTGAAGTATATAAGGCCTCCACGTCAATGGAGGCCAACTACACCCCTGGATCCAATGTAATACCTTCAATCAGTTTTAACAGGCCGGTTGTATCACGAAGGTACGAAGGTAATGATGTCACAAATGGGCGTAGTATCCTATCAATGTAGGTGCCCACATGTTCCGTAAGACCCCCTATCTCAGATACAATAGGACGACCATTGAGGGGGACGGTACCCTTATGAACCTTAGGAAGGCAGTAGAAAGTAGCCACCCTGGGGTTTGGTGGTCCAAGATAGTCACGTTCCTGTCAATCAATAAGTCTCCCCTCAAGGGCCCCCTGTAGGATCTAAGATAGTTTCTGTGTATACACTTGGGTTGGATCTTGCTTCAATAGCTCATAGCTAGATCTATCGGATAGAAGAGATAAACACATGTCACAGTATTGTTGACTAGACATCACCACCACGTTACCCCCCTTATCTGATGGTTTAAAGATGAGGTTCTTATTGATACTCAAATTATGTAGGGTCTCCATCGCTATAGGTGTATAGTTCTTTCTTTCACCACTCGGAGTAGGTGTGATGTTCCCTAGGTCCCGGGTTACTGACTTCAAAAATAGATCTATATGGGCCTCACCTAGTGTTTTCGGAGGCATTCTAGTGCTTTTATTTTTAAGGTTAATAAATGGACCTTGAAAATCTGCTCCTGCAAAGGTGGCAAGGGGAACCTGCTACTCACACAGGAGTGAAGGGGACAATTGCAGGAGACTAAGCCATGGACCTACAGAAAAAAGAAACAACAAGAAAAGTGAGTGGCCATGAAGTACAGGTTCTCAGTGGAAAAGAGCATCCCGTCAAAGTGCAGATGAGAGCGACAGCGGCTAAGACCAAGCGTGACCTTATCTGATCCTATACACATTCTTCAGTTTGAGAGCTTAGAATCACCAGAGTCATTAGTTCAATTTATGTCAAGTAGTTCATCTGATGAAATAACCTGATGCGCAATGCTTTCCTACACATTAATTTCACAAAAAGTGAGAAATTTCAAAAGAGGTCAACAAAGACAGCTGTTTTGTATGCAAAGAGACTTTCTGTTATTTGAATTTTTTTTTTTTAATGGACAATGTCTGATATGCTAAAAATCTCCTCCCTTAACGTAAGAAGTATTAAGGGAGCACCTAGGACGTACGCTCTGTATGCGCGATTATACGGGCGTTTGCAATTGCGCATACAGAGACAAGCGAACGCCCATTGTTGCGCTTTCCCGCTGAAGTCTATGTACAGGAACGCGCAACAAGACACCCCAAAGAAGCTCCTGTACTTCTTGGGGCGTCGGGCATTTTACAGCGCGATCGTACACGCTGTAAAACGCTCGGGTGAGAAGCATTCCCATAGGGAATCATTGGTTCTTGCCTGTTGAGCGTTTTACAGCGCGTAGGAACGTGCTGTAAAACGCTCAGGTCTGAACCCAGCCTTAAAGAGGAAAACAGAACTGGTGAGCAAGTAAGAAAGGACAAAACAGTGCAGCAACTTAAAAATATGATTTTGGACTTTAATTTAATTGACATTTGGAGTCATGTAAAGGACAATGAACCAGGATACATATGGAGTAACTCTTTAGTTCAATCAAGACTGTATTATTTCTTAATTTCAAAAGTCCTGAAGCCTGTGACTACAGGTCCTTCTCAAAAAATTAGCATATTGTGATAAAGTTCATTATTTTCTGTAATGTACTGATAAACATTAGACTTTCATATATTTTAGATTCATTACACACCAACTGAAGTAGTTCAAGCCTTTTATTGTTTTAATATTGATGATTTTGGCATACAGCTCATGAACACCCAAATTTCCTATCTCAAAAAATTAGCATATTTCATCCGACCAATAAAAGAAAAGTGTTTTTAATACAAAAAAAGTCAACCTTCAAATAATTATGTTCAGTTATGCACTCAATACTTGGTGGGAAATCCTTTTGCAGAAATGACTGCTTCAATGCGGCGTGGCATGGAGGCAATCAGCCTGTGGCACTGCTGAGGTGTTATGGAGGCCTAGGATGCTTTGATAGCGGCCTTAAGCTCATCCAGAGTGTTGGGTCTTGCGTCTCTCAACTTTCTCTTCCCAATAACCCACAGATTCTCTATGGGGTTCAGGTCAGGAGAGTTGGCAGGCCAATTGAGCACAGTAATACCATGGTCAGTAAACCATTTACCAGTGGTTTTGGCACTGTGAGCAGGTGCCAGGTCGTGCTGAAAAATGGAATCTTCATCTCCATAAAGCTTTTCAGCAGATGGAAGCATGAAGAGCTCCAAAATCTCCTGATAGCTAGCTGCATTGACCCTGCCCTTGATAAAACACAGTGGACCAACACCAGCAGCTGACATGGCACCCTAGACCATCACTGACTGTGGGTACTTGACACTGGACTTTAGGCATTTTGGCATTTCCCTCTCCCCAGTCTTCCTCCAGACTCTGGCACCTTGATTTCCGAATGACATGCAAAATTTGCTTTCATCCGAAAAAAGTACTTTGGAACACTGAGCAACAGTCCAGTGCTGCTTCTCTGTAGCCCAGGTCAGGCGCTTCTGCCGCTGTTTCTGGGGAATGCGGCACTTGTAGCCCATTTCCTGCACACGCCTGTACACGGTGACTCTGGATGTTTCTACTCCAGACTCAGTCCACTGTTTCCGCAGGTCCCCCAAGGTCTGGAATCGGTCCTTCTCCACAATCTTCCTCAGGGTCCGGACACCTCTTCTCGTTGTGCAGCGTTTTCTGCCACACTTTTTCCTTCCCACAGACTTCCCACTGAGGTGCCTTGATACAGCACTCTGGGAACAGCCTATTCGTTCAGAAATTTCTTTCTGTGTCTTACCCTCTTGCTTGAGGGTGTCAATGATGGCCTTCTGGACAGCAGTCAGGTCGGCAGTCTTACCCATGATTGCGGTTTTGAGTAATGAATTCTATCAAGAGCTGTTTAATAGAAAACAAATAGATAAAGCCTTTGTTGAAGATACCTTAAACGCTTTAGAAAACAAGCTGGAGAAAGAAGAGCAAGAAATGCTCTGCAAGGACATCTCGCTAGAAGAATTGCATGCTCTTTTAAAGTGTTGCAAAAAACAAAACGCCATGGTCTGATGGACTTACAGTAGAATTGTACTTAACATTCTGGAATATATTGAAAGTAGACCTGATGGCTATCTTCAAGGAAGCTTTAAATACAGAAGTGTTGCCAGAATCTTGGAGGAAATGTATCGTGACATTACTATAAAAAAAAAGGCGACAGATCGCAATTACAAAATTGGAGACCAATCACACTCCTAAATACGGATTACAAAGTTATGGCCAAGTTGCTTATGAACCAGATTTAAAAAGTAATTGGCAAAGTAATACATAAAGACCAAGTATATGCAGTCCCAGGTAGAGGAGTATGGGAAAATCTCAACATAATAAGAGACTGTATCTGGAGCATATGACAGAGTGTCACATGAGTTTCTGTGGTTGGTGCTAAAGCAAATGAACTTTCCAGATGTTCCAATAAAACAGATATTATTGCTCTACAAATAATCCTTCAGCCAAATTCTTATTAATGGTTTTCTGTCTGGAAAAGTCACTTTGTTTTCCGGAGTCAAGCAAGGTTGCCCTTTGTCACCCATTCTGTTTATTTGTGTTTTAAAGACACTATTCTTGCTACTACAAAAAGACAAGGTAATCAAGGGTGTCTCTATAGCTGGTGGTAATGAACTTACTGTTAAAACAGGCGCTTACATGGATAATATCACAATCTTGTGTACAACAATACCTGCATTGAGGAGAGCTGTACAAATTACAGAATACTTTTGCCAAGCTTCTGCCTTTCGTCTTAATAGAACGAAGTGTGATTGCTTTACCATAGGAGACTGGAGAGAAGCAAATATCCTGGAAATAAAAATACAAAATGAGCAGATAAAAATACTTGGAGTAATTTTTGATGACAATAACAATGGTCAAAAGAGTTGGGAGGAAGTTAAAGCAAAAGTCCAAAAGAAAGTGGAGTTTTGGAAGCTGACCAAATTAACAACAGAAGGGAAAAATTTGATCTTTAAAGCCCTAATAATCCCAATTCTACTGTACTGGAATGTAGTCTTCCCTCCAAGGGAATCAGTGCCTGAAATATCTCTAGAGAATAATCTGAATAATAAGCTTGAATATAGAGAAGGTCAACAGGGAGACAATGTATAAACAAAACAAGTTCGGAGGCAAAGAAATACCTAATATTAAGAGAATCCTGTACCTGCATTTCTTTTCCCTGTGCTTCAGAATGATTAAAAGAACTGATAATACCTAATCTTTTTTCCTAAAGTATGCAGCAGGACATTTGTTCCGGAAAATACAATGGCTACAGATTCCTTTAACAGTACCAGTGTTGCTTGTCCCATCAAGACAATATGCATTAATTGAGAAGGTCATTTGACAGTACTCCCTAGAGAATTGTGAAAGAGACTGTTTGGATAATGCTAAAAAAAGAATGCAACATCTGAATAATAAGGAACAAGTCTGTCCAGTCTTAAATTATACAGAAGCCAAGTCTTTGGAATGTTGGAAGCTGTGTAATTGCGCTTACCTCTCGAACTGTTTAGAAGACTTAGTCTGAATGGTACTGTAGGATTGTCTACCAATGAGAGCCTTTCAGCACAGAAGAGGACTGGTGTCAACGGCAAAGTGTCCAAGAAGTGACTGTTATGGATGAAACCTCTCTCCATGTAATGTGGAATTGTAAGTATGCACAGAACTTATGGAGGAGGGTGGGTGTGTTGCTGAAGCATACATGTGATCTGGGCTTCTTGAATCACAAACTGGTAATGTATGGACTTTGTACTGTGCTGCAGACAGGTAAGAAGCAGGTATGAACTATGGTGAACTGCTTGAAAAACGCATTATGGAAAGTTCGTAGTATTTTGTTGTTCAGGAGAGACTTGATTGATGAAAAAGAATGCATCAAAATTGCATGTTTTTTATTTACGTGACCATTGAGCCGGAGCCCAGCATCGCCTACCACTTAATTTATTCACTTCACTTGCCCTGACGTAATTTCTTCTCAGTGCCGTAGTCTCACACAGGAGCAGTGGACACTGTAGTCTGCGCCCGTGCGGAGAACAGGCACCGACTTCGACGAGTCAACAGCGCATGTGCCGGCTCCCTGCGCACCACGCTGGCACCAGAAAAGGGAGCCGGCACATGCTCAGTTGACTTGTCGAAGCCGGTGCCAGTAGTCCGTACGGGCGCAGACTACAATGCGAGACTACGGCACTGAGAAGAAATTATATCAGGGCAAGTGTAGTGAATAAATTAAGTGGTAGGCGGTGGTGGGCTCCGGATCGATGGGCGCGGCTGGGCTCCAACAGATGTGGGATAACCGGTTCCAGTAGTCCGTACGGGCGCAGACTACAGTGCGAGACTACGGCACTGAGAAGAAATTACATCAGGGCAAGTGTAGTGAATAAATTAAGTGGTAGGCGGTGGTGGGCTCCGGATCGATGGGCGCGGCTGGGCTCCAACAGATGTGGGATAACCCCATGGGCTCCTGACAGAGGTGATTTACATATCAATAAGATCGGTTTTTTATAAGAATCTAACACACACAGAGCAGTAACCCAGTAGTGGGATCATTTTAAACACAGCAAGGAGACTGATGGGCACATATAAATATTGCTATAGCGTTAATCCTGGTGACAGAATCCCTTTAAGTACATGCAATTACAAAAGTATTCAGATCCAGGTGCTAGTTTGAAAAGTAAAGAATATTTTTTCAAAGGACAACACCTTTAATCAAAAGCATGACCTGGTGTCACTGTCTCTGTGTGGTTCCCTGTGACATGGTTTCCATGTTGCTCACTTTTGTGCTCTGGCGCACTGGCTGCGGTTAAAGGGGCAATGTGTAGTTTTGGTAGGTCTTTGTGGCCACCTAGTAAAACATCAAGGTCACCTGGTCTTCCTGCCTTTCCGGGTTCTATGTGCGGTGCGGGTTCTATGTTGGGGGTTGGTGTTTGGTCTGTGACTGCCATGTGTCATCTTGCATGGAGTCCAGACATTTTCATGTATGTGTCATGTCTAGTTGGTTGTTCTGTGTCTGGCCTCTTACTGCCCTGTATCTTTCTGCATGTTTCTGCTCTCTGGGTCTGGCCCCAAGTAAAACAGGTGCACTTGGTCCAGTGGTATTTCTTGCCACTGGTTCCTTACCTGCTGATTCAGTTTCGTACTTACTGTTATGTCTCTGTGTATGCTTGCTTTGGTGTATTCTTCGTTGTGAGATGTTCTAGGGGTCAGTTGGACCCTCGCTAAAACATGACACCTGGTATACCAATATTGATATTAATGTTGTTACTTTTCTGTCTACATGCGAGTCACATTCTTTTAGATGTATATGGTTCCATTCCAGAATTTCTCTTTTAGCTGACCTGATTTGCAGTCATGTGATACTGCTTATGCATTTAAAATGAGCTTTTCTTGCACAGACATGTTATGGAGAAGGCTGTATGCAGAAATGCATAAAGTATGCTTGCCGTGTTCTCTGTTGGACTTTTTTATGATTTTGGAATAATAAAGGAAGATGTTTTTATTCATTGGCAACAGTGCTGTAATTTTATCTGTTTTTGAATAACATGAGAAAATATCTCAAAACTGCTGGCTCTTTCTTACATGCTGACACAGAAGAAGAAATGTAGGGTGCCTATTTAAACAAATAGAGCGGCAGACTTTGTTCGCTAGAGCAGAATTAAAATTATGTATATTTTAAATGAGTAAAAGGATTTGTCCCTTAGAGAGAATTTATTATACCACTTAAACGTAGAAGAGAGAAAGAAGCCAGACTACTGCCCTTACACATGACTACTTTATATTTACTGTAATTGAAGGAGAACTTATTAAATATGTCATGCAATTGTTATCATGTCTTTATTTCATTAAAATAAAAGGCTTTTAGCATGGCCTCATTTGTAATGAATAGATGCAGCCAATAGATATAATAAAAACTTACAAATGTTTAAATACAAAAACACAAATAATTTTGCTCCAAAAATAAAATAGTAAAAAAACAAAAACATCTTGGATTAAAAAAAGAAGTTAAATGACACCAGGGAATTTAACTACTAATTAATTAATTACAAGCATACATCAGTTAATGATTGGTGGTTGTACGGTACCCCAGAGGGCTTCTGCAAATGGTTAATTTGCTACTAAGGCGTTAATCTTCATTGTTAATGTTAATGCACTTTTTCTATGTTTGTAATCCAAGAGCTGAAATGGGAATACAGTTTGGTTATTTTGCAGTGCTCAGTGGGAGGAGGTGTGCCCTTCCCCTCTTAGTCAGGAGCTTGTGAGTTGAGTTCAAGCTGCCTAAGAGAGTGGAAACATCTGCATGTGACTTTGAAGTGTGAGACCTTCTGAAAGGAACATTTCATACAGCGCTATAAAACATAAAGGGTAATAAAGCCACACATACCTCTTGCATCCAGTAATGTATCCTCTGATGTAGACTTTCTCTTTCCTCATCTTCTCCTTTTTGGACTGGAACGTCCATAATGATTTATTTCAGTCATCTCTTGAATCTGCAGAGTTTGAAATACAGACATCTTAGTTTTCTACTTTTCCATCATCTTTCCACCTTCTGAACACCCCATCCTCCCACCCTCAATTCTGTGACCCCTGTGCTCCCTAATACTATACTGCAGAAACAGATATTCCCACTGAAAATACTATTACCACACATAAAGTGCCCCTTTAATAATTATTGGCACACAGTGCCCTCAAAAATGATTGTGCTCAGCAAATAGTGTCCCTTACAGTAATAGTGCCATAAACATAGTGTACCTCAAAATTAATTGTGCTGATCTGATATTGTGTCAGGGTGCCTTTATAGTACTAGTGCTCCCAAAAGTTCCACCAATAGAAATAATTCTGTACCAGAGTGTCCTTAGTGTTAACAGTGCTCCCAATAGTAATAATGCCCCCATTGTGCCCCCTAGTATTAATGCTCCCTTTGCATCCATACTAGTAATATGTTCCTCATAGTCCCCCAGAAGTAATAAAGCCCACCATAACTCCCCCATTAGTAATAATTTTCCTTACAATGTGTACCAGTAAAAAAATACCCCTTTATAATCCCTGCCAGTAAAAAAAATCTCCCAGTACAACCCCCCCCCCCCCATAATGTGTATTCAAAGAATAAAAAACCTATTTGCCACAGTTTTTTGATGCTGCAGGATCTATAGAAGTAGATCTATTGAAGTCCCTTGAAAAAGCGTTGTGAAACCTGGGTCAGACTTGCCAGGACATCTGGTTTTATTACATGCATGTTTTATATAATATCCTGTAAGTATAATAAATATCCTTGGCTGAACCTAGTGTTGCAGTATTATAACATGCCAGTGCAAAAAATACCCCCTTATAATGTGTGCCAGTACAAAATTGTCCCTTTATAACGTGTGCCAGTACAAAAAATACCCCCTTATATTGTGTGCCAGTACAAAAAAATTCTCCTTATTATGCATGCCAGTAAAAAAAACGCACCCCCTTATAATGTGTGCCAATACAAAAAATACCTCATTACAATGGATCCGTTCCAGATCAAGATCAAATCATCAATATATAATTTATAAAAGATGAGACTGTCTTTCCAGCAATGACCGCCGTAAAAAAAATTATCTTCAAAGCGGCCCATATATAGGTTTGCGAAAATTGGCGCGAAAAGCGTCCCCATTGCGGTCGTATAATAGATCACAGTTTTGATACCTGCTGCATGTGGAATGTTGGAATAGAGGGCTGCTACGTCCAGTGTCAGCCAGCTGTATTGCGGTTCCCAGTTGATGTCTTTCAGTAGAGTGATAAATGGAGATTCACAACATATTCTTATAAGAATACATCCACATAATGAGAGAGATTGCTGGTGAGAGTCGAGAATTTATACCAGAGATAATTGGTCTTCCCGGTGGATTCCTAGTATCCTTGTGGATGTTTGGTAAATTGTAAAAAAGGCCACCCAAACACAGCAAAGCTGTTATGTATTCCCTCTCTTTTTTAGTTAGAATTTGGTCCTCTCCGGCCTATTATAACAGGATGCTCAGATTCTTTTTATCCTCTGTGAGTGGGTTAGCCGAAAGGGGTTCATAGTGGAGAGGGTGTCAGCAGTAAGTTCGTGTTGACGTCACTGATTAATTTTTCCTTCCTCTGATCTGTCAGAACAATAAGCCACAAAAAACGGATCCTGTCTGTGGAGCATACGCCTTCATTCTGTCAGCATGTGCTCAATAATCCATCAGTATTGCTAATGCGCCCCAAAAAACAATAGTGGATCTAAAACAAAGATGACACGTGAATGTAATATTTGCATGTCTTCTGTGTTTCTACCCACTCCTGCTTTTGGCTACCAAATCATAAGCCAAATCTGATGGGACCATACAGGCCTTACAGCTACTACACAGACAGGATCCATGGGACATCTTATTTTACCTTCCTTCTGACAGATAAGAAGAAAGGTCAAATAAATCATGATGTCAGCCAGGTCGAAAGGCAAAATAGTGGCTCAGTCATATAGTGGGGAGGGTGGGAACAGCATGAGAAGTCCACAGAGTGGACCTATGACATAGTGATGAGGTGGAAGCAGCATGAGGAGACCATAGAGTGGCCTAATGACAGAATCTGGAGGTGGCGGCAGCATCAGGAGGCCATAGAATTGCATGGTGACAAGAGATTGTGGAGGTGGCAGCTGCATGAGCAAGCCACAGAGTGGCACAAAGACAAAGTGTGGAGGTGTCAGCAGCATGAGGAGGTCAGAGTAGCACGACGACGAGAGATTGTGAAGCATCAGGAGGCCACAGAGTGGCACAATGACAGAGTGTGGAGTTGGCAGCAACATGAGGAGACCACAGTGGACCAATGACAGTGTGGAGGTGACGACATCAGCAGCATCAGGAGGATACCACAGAGTGGCAAGGTGACATAGTGTGGAGATGGCAGTAGCAGCAGCAGCAGCATCAGGGTACCACCGAGTGGCAAGGTGACATAGTGTGCAGATGGCATTAGCAGCAGCAGCATCAGGATACCACAAAGTGGCAAGGTGACATCGTGTGGAGATGGCAGTAGCAGCAGCAGCAGCAGCATCAGGATACCACAGAGTGGCAAGGTGACCAAGTATAGAGATGGCAGTGGCAGCAACAGCCGCAGCATCAGGATACCACATATGGTGACGCTGCATATGTTGACACAGGGCTGTGGTGCCAACATTGGTACCCTGGCTACGCTTCCCCTTCTGCCCAAATATTCTACATATGGCTATGTTAACCTCCTCCAGCAGCTTAACAAAAAAATGCCACACCGCCGAGTAGGTGATTTTCCCCCCAACAGTAAGCACTGACTGACTGCTATTGCCACTGCTTCTGTGAACCCCTGCACCACTACTTCCCGGGCAGGTAGGCTGCTGCGAAACAGGTGGTCTACCGTGGGCACGTTTGGTTCCCGACCTCCCACTGCTGCCACCCTGCTGACTCCCAGCCATGCTTTCAACACATATAACCGCCAACGTAAACTGAGAATATATTTTTCTTTCTGTACTGAAATAGGACACTAAATGATTTTGCCACAAATAAGTGCACCAGTGAAATGCGTATATTTTTTTCTTTCTGTACGCTTTCAATACATATAACTGCAGAAGTGAACTGAGAATATATTTTTCTTTCTGTACTGAAATAGGCCAGTAAACGCTTTTAGCAGAAATAAATGCACCATTGAAGTGTGTATATATTTTTCGTATTCTACTGAAATAGGCCAGTAAACGCTTTTAACACATATAACTGCCGAAGTGAACTGAGAATATATATTTCTTTTTATACTGATATAGGCCAGTAAACGCTTTTAGAAGAAATAAATGCACCAGTAAAGTGCGTATATATTTTTAATTCTGTACTGAATTAGGCAACTAAACCCTTTTGCCACAAATACGTACACCAGTGAAGTTCGCTTTTTTTTTTTCTTTATGTACGCTTTCAACACATATAACTGCGGAAGTGTACTAAGAATATATTTTTCTTTTTGTACTGAAATAGGCCAGTAAACGCTTTTAGCAGAAATAAATGCACCAGTGAAGTGTGCATATACTTTTCTTTCTGTACTGAAATAGGCCACTAACCCCTTTTGCCACAAATAACTGCACCAGTGAAGTGCGCATGTTTTTTCCTTTCTGTACTTAAATAGGCCACTAAACACTTTTGCCACAAATAAGTGCACCAGTGAAGTGCGTATAATTGTTTCTTTCTGTACTGAAATAGGCCACTAAACGCTTTCAAGACATATAACCGCTGAAGTGAACTGAGAATATATTTATTTTTTTCTGTACTGAAATAGGCCACTAAACGCTTTTGCCACAAATAAGTGCACCACTGAAGTGCATATATTTTTTACTTTCTGTACTGAAATAGGTCACTAAACGTTTTTTCCAAAAAAATGTGCACGACTGAAATGTGTATATTTTGTTCTTTTTGTACTGAAATAGGCCACTAATCGCTTTTGCCACAAATAACTGCACCAGTGAAGTGCCTATATTTTTTCTTTCTATAATGAAATAGGCCACTAAATGCTTTTGCCACATGTAAGTGCACCAGTAAAGTGCGTATATTTTTTTTCTTTCTGTACGCTTTCAACACATATAACTGCAGAAGTGAACTGAGAATATATTTTTCTTTTTGTATTGAAATAGGCCAGTAAACGCTTTTAGCAGAATGAAATGCACCAGTGAAGTGCGTATATAGTAACATAGTACATAAGGCCGAAAAAAGACATTTGTCCATCCAGTTCGGCCTGTTATCCTGCAAGTTGATCCAGAGGAAGGCAAAAAAAAACTGTGAGGTAGAAGCCAATTTTCCTCACTTTAGGGGAATAAAAATTCCTTCCCGACTCCAATCAGGCAATCAGAATAAATCCCTGGATCAACGATCTCTCTCTAGTAGCTATAGCCTGTAATATTATTACACTCCAGAAATACATCCAGGCCCCTCTTGAATTCCTTTATTGTACTCACCATAACCACCTCCTCAGGCAGAGAGTTCCATAGTCTCACTGCTCTTACCGTAAAGAATCCTCTTCTATGTTTGTGTACAAACCTTCTTTCCTCCAGACGCAGAGGATGTCCCTTCGTCACAGTCACAGTCCTGGGGATAAATAGCTGATAGGAGAGATCTCTGTACTGACCCCTGATATATTTATACATATTAATTAGATCTCCTCTAAGTCGTCTTTTTTCTAAAGTGAATAACCCTAATTTTGATAATCTTTCAGGGTACTTAAGTTGCCCCATTCCAGTTATATTTTTAATTCTGTACTGAAATAGGCCACTAAACCCTTTTGCCACAAATACGTACACCAGTGAAGTTTGTATATCTTTTTCTTTCTGTACGCTTTGTAATATGGGGGAAGATCACTCCAATAAACCAGGTGCATGAGCCAGCCCAGGGTTAAAGAAAACAGATGTTTATTTTCCAAAACGAAAATAGGTACAGCTTCCAGCAGCCAATGTCCAAACAAACCCAACTTAAAGGGGTTGTCCAGGTTCAGAGCTGAACCTGGGCATACCTCCATTTTCACCCAGGCAGCCGCCCTGACATGAGCATCGGAGCAGTTCATGCTCCGATGCTCTCCTTTGCCCTGCGCTAAATTGCACAGGGCAAAGGCATTTTTCTGAGTCCCGGTGACGTACCAGGGTTCTCTATGGGGCTGACAGGAACCCCGGTGACGTCACCGGCACTGATGGGCGGGATTTGGCTCTGTCCTAGCCAGTAAAACGGCTAGGGCAGAGCTAAAGCCCGCCCCTCAGAGCCGGTGACGTCACCGAACACACCGCTGGGTGGAAGTTACCGCCCGGCAGTGTGTATTTAAAAACAAAAGAGCCCGTGCCCTGCGCGATCTAGCGCAGGGTACTGGAGCACATCGGAGCATGAGATGCTCCGATGCTAGGCTCAGGGGGACTGCCGGGGTGAAAATAAGGGTATGTCCGGGTTCAGCTCTGAACCCGGACAACCCCTTTAAAGTCTGTTTAGTTCAGTACAACATAATCAATAGAACAGTCCATTCAAAAATAAAGGTATTTTTACCCTGGGTTCTTTTTAGTCCGTGGTAGATTCCAGTCGGCTCCTGACAAACTTTCCACATGTCCTCAGTTTCCAGCTCTGTTCACAGCCAGCCACAGCAGTGTGCCCACCACACCACACCACACACTCCACACCACCCCCTCACTCACTTCCTTTTCCTCTTATCAGGAGAGTGAGTTAACCCTGTGGGTACCGGATCCTAGGTAGTGCTTTCTTAAAGGCACCACAACCCAAATAATGGTGATACATATCTGTCACTGAGGGCCCAACCTTGGTGTCCTCTACAGCTTTCAATACATATAACTGCAGAAGTGAACTAAGAATATATTTTTCTTTTTGTACTGAAATAGGCCAATAAACACTTTTGCCCCAAATAACGTCACCAGTGCAGTGCATTTATTTTTCTTTGTATAATGAAATAGGCCATTAAACATTTTTGCCACAAATACGTACACCAGTGAAGTTCGTATATTTTTTTCTTTCTGTACGCTTTCAACACATATAACTGCAGAAGTGAACTAAGAATATATTTTTCTTTTTGTACTGAAATAGGCCACTAAACGCTTTTGCCACAAAAGTGCAATGCATATATTTTTTTCTTTGTATAATGGGCCACTTTTTCCACAAATAAGTGCACCACTGAAATGTGTATATTTTGTTCTTTCTGTACTGAAATAGGCCACTAAACTCTTTTGCCACAAATAGCTGCACCAGTGAAGTGCGTATATTTTTTTTTTCTATAATGAAATAGGCCATTAAATGCTTTTGAAATATATAAAATAGCCTTAGGTACATTGCCTTTCTTTCGGTGCGTCGCGAATTCCACTAGTGAAGTGGGCAATGTTCACATCTATAGACACGTTTTCTTTAAAAGGACAGCGCTGCACCCGGACAGAGCTGAAAAATCCTCTTTTCCAGATCTCACAGGAATTTCTTGAATATGGGTAAGCGATCAGCTCACTTAAGTACACCTCTCCTCCAGGTAACCTTATGAGAAATCAAGGTGCCACCAATAGTGAAGTACAATCACCCGAGGTTCCAACTGCAAGGTTTTTATTATACTTTCAAGATGGATAAAATCACAGTTATGCACCGCATGTGATTTTTATCCATCTTGTAAGTATAATAAAAACCTTGCAGTTGGAACCTCATGTGAATGCACTAAATGCTTTTTCCACATGTAACTGCACCAGTGAAGTGCGTATATTTTTTTCTTTCTGTACGCTTTCAACACATATAACTGCAGAAGTGAACTGAGAATATATTTATCTTTTTGTACCGAAATAGGCCAGTAACCGCTTTCAGCAGAAATAAATGCACCAGTGAAGTGCATATATATTTTTCTTTCTGTACTGAAATAGGCCACTAGAGGCTTTTGCCACAAATAACTGCAGCAGTGAAGTGCGTATATTTTTTTCTTTCTGTAGTGAAATAGGGCACTAAACACTTTTGCCACAAATAAGTGCACTAGTGAAGTGCATATATTTTTTTCTTTATGTACGCTTTCAACACATGATACGCTTTCAACACATATAACTGCAGAAATTAACTGCGGATATATTTTTATTGTTTGAAAAGATATAAGCCACTAAAGGCTTTTCAACATAGCACTTGCACCCCAAGAAAAATTGCTGGAATGACAGAGCTGTATAATGGCTATTTGGATCCCCAAATAATCTTTCCTTGCACCACATATAACTGCAGGAGTGAAATGCACACATATATTTTCCCATTTTTGTACTGAAATAGGCCACTAAACTCTTTCACCAAAAAATGCACCAGTGAAGTGTGTATATATTTTTTCCTTTTTTGTACTGAAATAGGACACTGAATCTTTTCCACAAGTATAACTGCAGAAGTGAAATGCGTATACTGTATATTTTTCCTTTTTGTACTGAAATAGGCTACTAAACTCTTTCACAAATAACTGCAGAAGTGAAATGCGTATATATTTTTCCTTTTTGTACTGAAGTAGGCCACTAAATTCTTTCACAAATAAATGTAACAGTGAAGTGCATATTTTTTTCCTTTTTGTACTGAAATATGATACTGAACCCTTTCACCACATATAAATGCAGAAGTGAAATGCGTATATATTTTCTCTTTTGTGTACTGAAATAGGCCACTAAACTCTTTCACAAATAAATGCAACAGTGAAGTGCGTATATATATATATTTTTTTGGTACTGAAATGGGACACTGAACCCTTTCAACAATTATATCTGCGGAAGGGAAATGCGTATATATTTTAACTTTTTGTACTGAAATAGGCCACTGAACTCTTTCACAAATAAATGCAACAGTGAACTGCGTATATTTTTTTCCTTTTCTTACTGAAATAGGACACTGAACGCTTTCAACACAAATAACTGCAAAAGTGAAATGCATATATATATTTCTAAAAGCTTTTCAACATAGCACTTGCACCCTAATTACAAGAACAAATTGCTAGAATGCCAGAGCTGTATAATGGCTATTTGGATCCCCAAATAATGTTTCCATGCACTTGTAAATTGCTTTTTTTTCCCAATGAGGTTTTTCTAGCACTGTCCCAAGCTACTTCAAACGTCTCTCCCAGCACTAAGATGCTGTGAAATTATTCCTCCCTATCCTTTCCCTGCACTTATAAATCGTTTATTCAGGTTTTTTTTTAAACATAGAGATTTTTCCAATTGCTGTCCGTAGGGCCTTCTCAGGTCTGTCTCTGCACTCTGAACTCTGGAAAATGTCTGACTCTAAGATGGCCACCGTATTTATAGGGCTGTCACATCACAGGGCTGTCTGGATGCTGATTGGCTGCATGCATGGCATTATGGGTCAGCTGGCTTCCCAGAGGTCCATTGTAGCTACCATTTTAGGAAAAATTGTGATTCGTTACCACGAAGCGTGAGGAAATTTGCATTCGTTGTGAATAGTTTTCCTGAAATTCGGATCGAATTCCACTTTGTCAGCTTCGATTCGCTCATCTTTAGTCACGACGCCTGGCCAGCGTGATGACGTGGTGACATCAGAATGCTGAAATGCTTAGACAGTTTCCTGGGCTTTGCCAGGACCTTGTGCAAGCCAGTGCAGAAAGCATTGCACAACTATGTTAATGATGTGAGCCATGCAGGGACCATGTGTTATTTCCCAGGCAGCTAGTATATTGCGCCAAATGTCGCTGACAGCCAGCAGGATGTTTGCCGCTTGACCGGTATTTATTTTTATCTGGCCAGATTACACAGTATTTGCATTGCACTTTTTGTCAAATTGTTTTATTTATTATGAATTGATTACACCTGTTTTGTCAATTGATATGACTCAGTATAATGATATATAAACTCAGTATTTTGTCTGTATACACTACTTGAGAAAGGCTCCTGCACAGAGCCAAAGCGTTGCATGTCCTATTTGGGTAAATAAAGCATTTTTTGCATTTTTTACTTTCTGGAGTGCTGCCCTTTTTTTTTACAATTGTTTTCATCTGGAGGAATGCTGCCTGACTTTTTCCATGTACATATATATATATATATATATATACAGGGAGTGCAGAATTATTAGGCAAATGAGTATTTTGACCACATCATCCTCTTTATGCATGTTGTCTTACTCCAAGCTGTATAGGCTCGAAAGCCTACTACCAATTAAGCATATTAGGTGATGTGCATCTCTGTAATGAGAAGGGGTGTGGTCTAATGACATCAACACCCTATATCAGGTGTGCATAATTATTAGGCAACTTCCTTTCCTTTGGCAAAATGGGTCAAAAGAAGGACTTGACAGGCTCAGAAAAGTCAAAAATAGTGAGATATCTTGCAGAGGGATGCAGCACTCTTAAAATTGCAAAGCTTCTGAAGCGTGATCATCGAACAATCAAGCGTTTCATTCAAAATAGTCAACAGGGTCGCAAGAAGCGTGTGGAAAAACCAAGGCGCAAAATAACTGCCCATGAACTGAGAAAAGTCAAGCGTGCAGCTGCCAAGATGCCACTTGCCACCAGTTTGGCCATATTTCAGAGCTGCAACATCACTGGAGTGCCCAAAAGCACAAGGTGTGCAATACTCAGAGACATGGCCAAGGTAAGAAAGGCTGAAAGACGACCACCACTGAACAAGACACACAAGATGAAACGTCAAGACTGGGCCAAGAAATATCTCAAGACTGATTTTTCTAAGGTTTTATGGACTGATGAAATGAGAGTGAGTCTTGATAGGCCAGATGGATGGGCCCGTGGCTGGATTGGTAAAGGGCAGAGAGCTCCAGTCCGACTCAGACGCCAGCAAGGTGGAGGTCGAGTACTGGTTTGGGCTGGTATCATCAAAGATGAGCTTGTGGGGCCTTTTCGGGTTGAGAATGGAGTCAAGCTCAACTCCCAGTCCTACTGCCAGTTTCTGGAAGACACCTTCTTCAAGCAGTGGTACAGGAAGAAGTCTGCATCCTTCAAGAAAAACATGATTTTCATGCAGGACAATGCTCCATCACACGCGTCCAAGTACTCCACAGCGTGGCTGGCAAGAAAGGGTATAAAAGAAGAAAAACTAATGACATGGCCTCCTTGTTCACCTGATCTGAACCCCATTGAGAACCTGTGGTCCATCATCAAATGTGAGATTTACAAGGAGGGAAAACAGTACACCTCTCTGAACAGTGTCTGGGAGGCTGTGGTTGCTGCTGCACGCAATGTTGATGGTGAACAGATCAAAACACTGACAGAATCCATGGATGGCAGGCTTTTGAGTGTCCTTGCAAAGAAAGGTGGCTATATTGGTCACTGATTTGTTTTTGTTTTGTTTTTGAATGTCAGAAATGTATATTTGTGAATGTTGAGATGTTATATTGGTTTCACTGGTAAAAATAAATAATTGAAATGGGTATATATTTGTTTTTTGTTAAGTTGCCTAATAATTATGCACAGTAATAGTCACCTGCACACACAGATATCCCCCTAAAATAGCTAAAACTAAAAACAAACTAAAAACGACTTCCAAAAATATTCAGCTTTGATATTAATGAGTTTTTTGGGTTCAGTGAGAACATGGTTGTTGTTCAATAATAAAATTAATCCTCAAAAATACAACTTGCCTAATAATTCTGCACTCCCTGTATATTTATATATGTGTGTGTGTGTATATGGATATATATATATATATATATATATATATATATATAGATGTATGTGTGTGTTTATATGTCTATGTATCTGTATGCATATATGTGTATATATACAGTACAGACCAAAAGTTTGGACACACCTTCTCATTCAAAGAGTTTTCTTTATTTTCATGACTATGAAAATTGTAGATTCACACTGAGGGCATCAAAACTATGAATTAACACATGTGGAATTATATACATAACAAAAAAGTCTGAAACAACTGATATGTCATATTC
The DNA here is from genome assembly GCF_014858855.1 of Bufo gargarizans. NCBI lineage: Eukaryota > Metazoa > Chordata > Amphibia > Anura > Bufonidae > Bufo > Bufo gargarizans. The sequence goes on along the minus strand of NC_058082.1, from coordinate 510,836,194 downwards.
TAGGTTCTTCAAAGTAGCCACCTTTTGCTTTGATTACTGCTTTGCACACTCTTGGCATTCTCTTGATGAGCTTCAAGAGGTATTCACCTGAAATGGTCTTCCAACAGTCTTGAAGGAGTTCCCAGAGATGCTTAGCACTTGTTGGCCCTTTTGCCTTCACTCTGCGGTCCAGCTTACCCCAAACCATCTTGATTGGGTTCAGGTCCGGTGACTGTGGAGGCCAGGTCATCTGGCGCAGCACCCCATCACTCTCCTTCATGGTCAAATAGCCCTTACACAGCCTGGAGGTGTGTTTGGGGTCATTGTCCTGTTGAAAAATAAATGATGGTCCAACTAAACGCAAACCGGATAGAATAGCATGCCGCTGCAAGATGCTGTGGTAGCCATGCTGGTTGAGTATGCCTTCAATTTTGAATAAATCCCCAACAGTGTCACCAGCAAAGCACCCCCACACCATCACACCTCCTCCTCCATGCTTCATAGTGGGAACCAGGCATGTAGAGTCCATCCGTTCACCTTTTCTGCGTCGCATAAAGACACGGTGGTTGGAACCAAAGATCTCAAATTTGGACTCATCAGACCAAAGCACAGATTTCCACTGGTCTAATGTCCATTCCTTGTGTTCTTTAGCTCAAACAAGTCTCTTCTGCTTGTTGCCTGTCCTTAGCAGTGGTTTCCTAGCAGATATTCTACCATGAAGGCCTGATTCACACAGTCTCCTCCTAACAGTTGTTCTAGAGATGTGTCTGCTGCTAGAACTCTGTGTGGCATTGACCTGGTCTCTAATCTGAGCTGCTGTTAACCTGCGATTTCTGAGGCTGGTGACTCTGATGAACTTATCCTCCGCAGCAGAGGTGACTCTTGGTCTTCCTTTCCTGGGGCGGTCCGCATGTGAGCCAGTTTCTTTGTAGCGCTTGATGGTTTTTGTGACTGCACTTGGGGACACTTTCAAAGTTTTCCCAATTTTTCGGACTGACTGACCTTCATTTCTTAAAGTAATGATGGCCACTCGTTTTTCTTTACTTAGCTGCTTTTTTCTTGCCATAATACAAATTCTAACAGTCTATTCAGTAGGACTATCAGCTGTGTATCCACCTGACTTCTCCACAACGCAACTGATGGTCCCAACCCCATTTATAAGGCAAGAAATCCCACTTATTAAACCTGACAGGGCACACCTGTGAAGTGAAAACCATTTCAGGTGACTACCTCTTGAAGCTCATCAAGAGAATGCCAAGAGTGTGCAAAGCAGTAATCAAAGCAAAAGGTGGCTACTTTGAAGAACCTAGAATATGACATATTTTCAGTTGTTTCACACTTTTTTGTTATGTATATAATGCCACATGTGTTAATTCATAGTTTTGATGCCTTCAGTGTGAATCTACAATTTTCATAGTCATGAAAATAAAGAAAACTCTTTGAATGAGAAGGTGTGTCCGGGAAACCACTATTGGTGACGTCACCGTTGAGAGTACCGGAGCCTCTGTCGGACAACAAACTACCTGCGCGTTTCAGGGCCTATCGGGCTCCTCCGTCAGGGATATTTTGCTCAAAGGAGCAAGAAGAGTGCTACTTAATCACTAGTAAGAACAAGGGGAATAAAGTGGAAGAAGTAAAAGGTATGGACCGCACCATCTTTATTATCATTCACATTTGCAATTACTGCCTCATTTGTGACAGAGATAGTAGTCACACATATCCCAGCACAGCCCACTTTTATGCACCATCCCCCCCCCCTTTTTTTTTCTGACGGTTACATACCTATCCACCCAAACAAACTTTAATGTAGCTGTTTAGCTTGTTTTTCCAGCGCCGATGTTTCATATCACCCACGGGTGATATAACAGGAGATAACCATAATTTGGACTTTTTACTACAGCTCTTAAAATACGGAAGAAATTAAAAAGCTCACAACAACAGCCTAAGAAGCACCGGATCCAATTTATCACATTGTTTCCAGACAGCTTCACTTCAAACCGCTACAGCATGAGTCACGTGAGGTAAATCCAATGAGGTAAGCGCTGACGTCAGCTCTAACAGAGGCGGCGCGCGCCCGTACTCCACGTGGAACGCCAGCGCACAGACGCATCCAGTACGAACAACATACGGGACTGCGAGGGGGCAAACAGACATACTTAAAGGTAAGGGCCATCAAGTACTAAAGAACACGTGGGGCGCCGCTTCTAGGTACACCGGACAGCAACCTCCTTCCCACTGTACGTAAGTCCTACATACAATTTATTGAATGTGCTGATTGTGATACTATAAGCTGCGGCAGTTATATTAAATATAGTGAGCCTTAATAGAGTGTTACTTTTGACATTCATCTGAGGAGCAAAAATCGAAGATAGACATGCTGGACATTTTTGATAACGCCGTTATATATACATTTACAGCGGTCCCATTGACTGACATTTTGATTTCTATGCTATTGATTCCTCTGGATCTGGAGAACTAGGTTATAGCCAATATATTCATGCTGCTCATTCGAATTTTATGCTGCTATTGAATTTGTATGCTACTATTAAACCCACTTTTGTGTATGTTATCCAGGAATCTGTGTTGCCTTATGTGTGGTTTTATAGAGTTTTATATTTGTATATTATATTAATAAATAATGTTTCTCCAATTGCAAGAGTGCCTGCAAATAATTAAAATTACATGTGTGTATTTATGTCTATATATATATCTATATATGGGTGTGTGTGCATATACATAAAATGTGTGTCTTTACGTGTATATAAGTACCTATTGTCTATATATGCCTATGCATATATTTGTCTCACTCTCTCTCTCTCTCTATATATATATATATATGAAGATTTTTTTTCTGAGGAAATATGTTGGTGATCATATTTATTGCATTTTCACCCTATAAGATGTAGTTTTTTAAGCAAAGTGGTGGAAAAATTGTAGTGTGTCTTATGGAGCAACTGTAAGGCCTCTTTCACAGAAGTTCGGGCTTGGGATCGGTGTTCTGTAAATTGTATTATTTTCCCTTATAACATGGTTATAAGGGAAAATAATAGCATTCTGAATACAGAATGCATAGTAAAATAGCACTGGAGGGGTTAAAAATAAATAAAACATAATTTAACTCACCTTAGTCCACTTGCTCGCGTAGCCTGGCATCTCCTTCTGTCTTCATCTTAGCTGTGTGGAGGAACAGGACCTGTGGTGACCTCCGTTTTCCTAGGACCTGTGGTGACGTCACTCCGGTCATCACATGATCCATCACCATGGTAAAAGATCATGTGATGGATCATGTGATGACTGTGACGTCACCAAAGGTCCTTGTTGCTACACAAAGCTAAGATGAAGACAGAAGGAAATGTCGGGCAGCGCAAGCAAGTGGATTAAGATGAGTTAAATTTATATTTATTTTTTTAACCCCTCCAGCGCTATTTTACTATGCATTCTGTATTCAGAATGCTATTATTTTCCCTTATAACCATGTTATAAAGGAAAATAATAATGATCGGGTCTCCATCCCGATCGTCTCCTAGCAACCATGCGTGAAAATCGCACCGCATCCGCACTTGCTTGCGGATGCTTGCGATTTTCACGCACCCCTATTCACTTCTATGGGGCCTGAAAAATGCTGAATATAGAACATGCTGCGATTTTCACGCAACGCAGAACTGATGCATGAAAAACAATGCTCATGTACACAGACCCATTGAAATGAATGGGTCAGGATTCAGTGCGGGTGCTATGCGTTCACGTCACGCATTGCACCCGTGCAGAAAACTCGCTCGTGTGAAAGGGACCTTAATGAATGCTTTCATTATGAAAGCGGTCGCTCAGTATGCAGGAGGTGCATGGAGCAATGAGTCTAGCTCTCCACAAGCTGTACTCGCTTCTCCTTGATCTTCTTCTGGGCGACGTCCATTCACAGCGCAGCACGGACCAGAAAAAGACCAGGGAGCGGCGGGTGGTAGCTCCACACAGAGCAGGAGAGGTAATAATATATATATATTTTTTAAGTCTGATCTGTGGCTGGGGGGGAGGGAGTCAGATGTGAGGCTGATAGAGGTTGTGCTTCTGATTGTGGTGGCTGCTGAGGATTGGGGATCTGATTTGGGGGGTCTGATGAGGATTGGGGGTCTGATCTGAGTACAGGCCAAACTAGTAATTTAGTGACGGTGCCAGTAATTTTTTTCTACCGGCAATAATTGCCGGTATTTTCCAATATGGACTGTTACTAATGAGTGCTTTCATTGTGGAGCGCTCATTAGTAAAGCCTTAAAGGGAGTCTGTCACCACATTTTAGCATGTTAGACCGTTAAAATAGGGTTATGTGATCCAGCCAGAACATAAAAACGGTACCTTTGTGGTAGAAAACGGACTTTTCTTTTTGCCGAAAATGAAGTTATAAGATTATGTTCTGAGCCCTCTCAAGTGCCCAGGGCGGTCTCTCAATCCTCGGAGCCCCAGGCAGGCGCCTCCTAAACGGCTCGTAACCCCGCCCTCCGTGCGCCTCTGCCCGCCCGTTTACTCCCCTCCCCTGTCCTTTTCCACTGCGGCTGTGCGGTCCAAATCGTAGCGGGCGCATGCGCAGTAGGTATTGCGATGCCCTGCCAGGAGCGGGCATCGCATTGCGCATGCGCCCGCTACGATTTGGACCGCACAGCCGCAGTGGAAAGGGACATGGGAGGGGAGTAAACGGGTGGGCAGAGGCGCACGGAGGGCGGAGTTATCAGCCGTTTAGGAGGTGCCTGCCTGGGGCTCCGAGGATTGAGAGACCGCCCTGGGCACTTGAGAGGGCTCAGAACATAATCTTATAACTTCATTTTCGGCAAAAAGAAAAGTCTGTTTTCTACCCCAAAGGTACCGTTTTTATGTTCTGGCTGGATCACATAACCCTATTTTAACGGTCTAACATGCTAAAATGTGGTGACAGACTCCCTTTAAACTCCCCCCAGCCCCACCCCCACTTGTGTTAAGAAGAAAAAAAAAACTCATCTCCTGCATATGATTGCACCGCAGTGAACACTCTATGCTCACTGAATGTGCAGTACAGGACGTAGGTCCTGACCTGAACTTCCAGTCAGCAGCAAGTGTTCACCGTGGCACTAATGGAGGCATTACTATTACTGATGGCATTATTAATTCTGGGGGGCACTAATGGAAGCATTAATTTTACTGGTGGCACTAATGGGGGCATTATTAATTCTGGGAGGCACTATGGAGGCATTACTATTACTGAGGGCACTAATGGCTGCAATATTAATTATGGGGGGCACTAATGGAGGCATTACTATTACTGGGGGCATTATTAATTCTGGGGGGCACTAACTAATGGGGGCATTATTAATTCTGGGGGGCACTCATGGAGGCATTACTATTACTGGGGGCATTATTAATTCGGGGGGGTGCACTAATGGAAGCAATAATATTACTGGTGGCACTAATGGGGGCATTATTAATTCTCGGAGGCACTATGGAGGCATTACTATTACTGAGGGCACTAGTGGGGGGCATTTTTATTTCTGGGTGGCACTAATGGAGGTATTACTATTACTGGGGGCATTATTAATTATGGGGGGCACTCATGGAGGCATTACTATTTCTGGGGGAATAATTAATTCTGGGGGTAATAGAGGCATTGCTATTACTGGTAGCATTATTATTTCTGGGGGGCACTAATGAAGGCATTATTATTACCGGGGGTACTAATGAGGGCCAATAATATTACTGGGGGGCATTAATGGAGGCACTATTAATACTGGGAGCCACATTATGGCCCTGTGTTAAGCCACGCCCCAACAACCATAATTTGGCCGGTATTTTTTTATTTTTTATGGTTATGGATATACAATATAAATAGGGATACATTGAGTAAGGTTTATAAAAACTGATGTAAAGGAAAACTGGCTTAGTTGCCCATAGCAACCAATCAGATTAGACCTTTTATTTTCCATAGGAGCTCTAAAAATTGTAAGGTGGAATATGATTAGTTGATATGAGCAATTAAGCCAGTTCTCCTTTACACCAGTTTGATAACTCTCCCCCATTGACTTGCAAAAAGGTTTGTACAGGAAATCATTTTAATTGAACTGAGGTGAGCTGATCATGCTCTTTTCTCCATGGAACTTTGCCTGTAAAGTAAATCTCCATACACCATTGAATCTCTTTAGTGAGAACTAGTACCTCTGGAGCTCAGAGAAAAACCCTTTAATTTCCTGATATACCCTGTACTTCAATTCATTTTTAAAAAATACTTTCAAAGAAGAAAGTGTTTTACCTACCGGCTGTCCATGCCCAACGCCACTTCACTCCTGTCTGACCCTACCTCTGCCTGATCTCCATACTGACACTGAGGCGGCTGCCCTGACCCTGACTGACTTTGAATTGAATGAACTCTGCCTGCCATGACCTTGGCTTGTCCCTGACTATGGTTTTGCCTGAACCCTCAGTGTTTTGAACTGGTGTCTTTTGATCCCAGTGGGTCAGCTGTCTACCAAACAGAGACTACTCCAAGAGGTAGCGGACTGGTGGTTCCCTTGCAGCAGGGTCCAGATCACTGTATATGTGTTAAAGGGTGAAAACCAGGGGGCCACTTAAATAATGCTCTTAGGAAAAGCACCAAGTCAAATCTGTTCAGTAGACACAGTGGAACCACATTCACTTAGTACATAGCTCCATCAAGGTGCACAGGTTTTTCATAAAAATCATAACAATTACAGTGTCCCCTATGTTGTTTGCAGAAAAGGAAACCCATGAACAATTAGTAAAATTATTCAATGTTTCTTTCTTTATGGACATAAACAAAGGAAAAACAAATAACACATGGAGGCGATACAGATCCTGTCATTCCTCTCCAGGGAGAAAGGTCTTCATGATTTATGGCAGTCAGCCGACAATCTAATCCTAGGACATGACCACCTCCATATTCTTGTATTAAATCTAATTTTCTGTACTGATATGTTTAGTTTGTCCTGAACACATTCTAAAGGGAAATTAAGCATTATATCCAACAAGTTGACATGATAAATACAAGATATGTGACATTAGACAGACTATGGCCTGTCTTTAACCTCTGAAGCAGTTTGTTGTGCATTTTCTGAGTTATCCCATCTATCACCATAAAATATCTAAGTGTGTTGGTTTATAAAGCAGGAATCAAAATCAGCAGTAACCTCAAAATGGTAAGTTTTAGACAAAGACCTGTGATGTACCGAAAATATGATTCTGCTCTAAACTGAAAATTCACTTTTATGTATTATTACCCCTACCTTTGCTCCATCCCACCTAGTTTTATCTACTTGCTTGATATCTTAACCCCTTGAGGACACAGTAATTTTTCACCTTAAGGACCAGACCATTTTTTGCAAATCTGACATGTGTCACTTTATGTAGTGATAACTTTAAAACGCTTTTACTTATCCAAGCCATTCTGAGAATGTTTTCTCATCACATATTGTACTTCATGACAGTGGTAAATTTGAGTCTAAATATTTCATTTTTATTTATAAAAAAAAAACAAATTTGCCAAAAATGTTGAAGAATTAGCATATTTCAATGTCTATACTTTTAAAATAGATAGTATTACCTCCTAAAACAGTTATTACTTTACATTTCCTATATATCTACTTTATGTTTGGATCATTTTGTAAATGTCATTTTATTTTTTGGGGGCTGTTAGAAGGCTTCGAAGTTTAGAAGCAAATCTTAAGATTTTTAAGAAAATTTCCAAAACCAAATTTTTTAAGGACCAGTTCAGTTATGAAGTCACTTTGTAGGGCTTACATATTGGAAACCAGTCATAAATCACCCCATTATAGAAACTACACCCCTCAAGCTATTAAAATTGATTTTACCAACTTTGTTAACCCTTTAGGTGTCTAACAAGAATAAAAGGAAAATGGGTATAACATTTAAAAATTAAAAAAAAAATTGGCAGATTTTTCATTTTAATCCATTTTTCCAGCAACACATCAAGTGTTAACAACCAAACAAAACTAAATGTTTTTTACTCTGATTCTGTAGTTTACTTAAACACCCCATATGTGGTCAGAAACTGATGTATGGGCACACAGCAGGGTTCAGAATTGAAGAAACACCATATGGTTTTGGAGAGCGGATTTACAGTAGCTGGAATGTTAATTGGAAGCTATGTCGCATATGAAAACACCCTGAGGTGGCCCTACAGTAGAAACCCCCCAAAAGTGACCCATTTTGGAAACTACACCCTTCAAGGAATCTTTCAAGGTGTGTAGTGAGCACTTTGACCTCAAAGATGTTTCCTAGAATTAGGAAACACTTGGCAGTGAAAATGAAAAATTATTTTTTTTTCAAGAAAAAGTTGCTTTTCACCAACATTTTCCACTTTCCCAAAGGCTAACAGGGCAAAATGCACCCCAAATTTTGATCCCCATTTCACCTAAATACGGCAACACCCCATATGTGCTCAAAAACTGATGTATGGGCACACAGCAGGGTTCAGAGTGGAAGGAGCACCATATGGCTTTTGCAGAGCAGATATAGATGGAATGGTAATTGGGAGCTATGTTGCATATGAAGACACCCTGAGGTGGCCCTACAATGGAAACCCCCAAAAAGTGACCCCATTTTGGAAACTACACCTCTCAAGGAATCTTTCAAGGAGTGTAGTGAGTACTTTGACCTGAAAGGTGTTTCCCAGAATTAGGAAACACTTGGCAGTGACAATTATATATATATATTTTTTTTTTAAAGAATTGCTTTCCACCCACCCAAAAGGGAACAGGACAAAATGCAACCCGCATTTTGTTCCCCATTTCACCCTGAATACTGCAACACCCCATATGTGCTCAAAACTGATGTATGGGTGCACAGCAGGGTTCAGAGTGGAAGGAGCACCATATAGCTTTTGGAGAGCAAATTTAACTGGAATGGTAATTGGGAGCCCATTTTGGAAACTACACCCCTCGAAAATCTTTGAAGGTGTGTAGTGAACACTTTGACCTCAAAGGTGTTTCCTAGAAAATTTAAAAAATGTCTAAAAAGTTGCTTTACACCCACATTTTCACTTTCACAAAGGGTAACAGGACAACATGCATCCCACATTTTGTTCCCCATTTTCCTCCAAATACAGAAACACCCCATATGTGCTAAAAAATACCGATGTATAGGTAAACAGCAGGGCTCTAGAGGCAAACTGCAAAATATGGATTTTGCTGGCCTGAATTGGCAGACATGGATTTTAGGTGCTATGTCGCATTCAAAAAATTGAAAAGGACACGGATATAAAAATGAAAAATGACTACCAGACCCCAATTTATCACTTTCACAAGGGTTAACAGGAGAAAATGCACATGCATTGTCAGACTGTTCCTGAGGTCCCCAGAAATTAGAAACCAAAGAAGTGACCCCATTTTGGAAAGTGCACCCCATACAAACATTTAAGGCTACTTTCACATTAGCGTTTTTATTTTCCGGCATAGAGTTCCGTTACAGGGGCTCTATACCGGAAAAGAACTGATCAGGCATATCCCCATGCATTCTGAATGGAGAGCAATCCGTTCAGGATGCATCAGGATGTCTTCAGTTCAGTTATGATATGTTGGGGTAGCGAGTTCCAGAGTGTGGTGGATGCACGGGAGAATTTTTGGAGGCGATTGTGGGAAGAGGTGATAAGAGTAGAGGAGAGAAGGAGGTCTTGTGAGGATCGGAGATTGCGAGTGGGGATGTATCGGGAAAGTAGCTCAGAGATGTAGGGAGGGGACAGGTTGTGGACATCCTTGCATGTATTTGTTAGTATTTTGAACTGAATTCGCTGGGCAATGGGGAGCCAGTGAAGGGACTGGCAGAGGGGAGAGGCAGAGGAGTAACAGGGTGAGAGGTGGAGAGTTGAGGATAGATTGGAGGAGTGCGAAAGTGCTAGATGAAAGGCCACAGAAGAGGATGTTGCAGTGGTCTGGGTGGGAGATGATGAGCCATGGGACTCTATGAGCTGTCCCAGGCTGAAAGTGTACATAGTGAAGAGCGGGGAACCTAGGACAGATCCTTGCGGGACACCAACAGAGAGGGAATGAGACAAGGAGGTGGTGTGGGAGTGGGAGACTCTAAATGTCCATTCTGTTAGGTATGATGTGATCCAGGAGAGGGCCAGGTCAGTGATGCCAAGAGATGAGAGAGTTTGTAACAGAAGGGAGTGGTCGACAGTAGGGATCGACCGATTATTAGAAGTACCGATATTATCGGCCGATATTCAGGATTTTGTACATTATTGGTATTGGCATCTAACCTTGCCGATATACCAACAATGCGTATAATGTGAATACTAGTGAGGGTTTCCATTATGGAAGTGCGCACTAGTATGCATCGGGTGCCGTGAGCGGGGAAGAAGCGCAGCAAGTGCTTCCAATACTCACCCTCCCTGGTCTTATTTGATGGGGCCTGAGCTGCACTGTCCTGACCCCGTACAGCGTCAGGACATAGTGCACGCACTATGACCTGATGCTGTACGCTGTCAGGTGACAGTGCAGTGCGGGGCGGAGAACACAGGGGAGCGAGACGCCGGACCCGGAGATGAAGAGGAGCCGTGTCGCAGGAGAAGTGAGGAGTTTTTTTTATTTTATTCATCAGATGTCTGATAGGGGTTAATAATGGTCTGATCTGAGGTCTAATAGGGGTTAATAAAGGTCTGATCTGAGGTCTGATAGGGGTTACTAAAGGGCTGATAGGGGTTAATAAAGGGCTGATCTGAGGTCTGATAGGGGTTAATAAAGTCAGTGAGGAGGGAGGAATACTGTGGAAATTGGCATTTGGCACTAGTATATTATAAATGTTAATTATTGACTACCAACTAAGGGCTTTATTAATTTATAATTTACATTTATAATATACTAGTGCCAAATGCAAATTTCCACCACCTCAGTAACTACTAACTAAAATAATATATATCATGAGATATAAAATATCTGTCTAAATTATCGGCTATCGGCCTGAAAGTTCACAGATTATCGTTATCGGCTCTAAAAAGACAGAGGACAGGTCAAGGAGAAGGAGGACAAAGTCATGTTTTTTTGGTTTTGGCTGTTAGTAGGTCATTGGTGACTTTGGTGAGGGCATTCTCAGTTGAGTGGTGCAGTTGGAAGCCAGATTGTAGCAGGTGTAGGAAGGCGCAAGGGGTTCTTGGCCTCGGTGGAGTAAGAGCCAGTTTTCCAGTGTCAGCAGCAGCTGCTGTTTTACACCTAGCTATTTAGTATAGCTGTATAGCTGATCCAGGACGGGTCTTACTGGGAGTAGTCAAAGTGCTGGCTGGATGACTATTCCCCACGTTCCAGGCCAGGTCTTAACTGGCCCATAAAATACCCAGTCGGCAGTGTCAGCTGGGTGTGATTACCTCTCTCTCTCTGACAGAGGAGCTCTGGCAATCGCTGGATTGGGATCTGAGCCATGTGCTATGCTGGAGGCCTGAGTTTTGGAGGTCTGCTCTTTCCTGAGCTATGCCGATTAGGTGTGAACTAACACCTATCAACTACTCAATACTTAGTTCCCTACGGTGTAAGGATGGTATGTGTCACCGAGAATCCTGGCCTTGGTGGATAAGGAGCCAGTTTTCATGTGTCAGCAGCAGTTGCTGTTTGACACCTAGCTATTTAGAATAGCTGCATAGCTGATCCGGGATGGCTTTTACTGGGAGTAGTCAAAGTGCTGGGTGGGTGACTATTCCCCACGTTCCAGGCCGGGTCTTGACTAGCCTATAAAAAAAACAGCTGGCAGTGTCATCTGGGTGTGATTGCCTCTCTCTCTGGCAATTGCCGTGTGCTAGGCTGAAGGCCTCAGTTTGGGAGGTCTGCTCTGTCCTGAGCAATGCCGATCGGGTCTGAACTAACACCTAGGACAGTGATGGCTAACCTTGGCACTCCAGCTGTGGTACAACTACAACTCCCAAGATGCCCCCCTTGCTTGGCTGCAAGAACTCTATAGAAATAAATGGAGCATGCTGGGAGTCGTAGTTTCACCACAGATGGAGTGCCAAGGTTAGCCATCACTGACCTAGGATAACAGGTGACTGTGTTGCTGTATCAACTGTCTAGGTGTGAAAGAACACCAAAACTGCAAATGGACTGTCGTACTGTTTTGTTGCCGACTGGGAAAGGCATCTACCCAAAGTGCAGGCTGTAGTGGACTCCCTTAGGAAGGCTGGACTGACCGCTAACCCAAAGAAATGCGCGATAGGGTTAGAGGAGACTAAGTATCTGGGTTACCTTATTGCACATGGAGTTATCAACAGTTATCACAGTTAAGTCGTTCCTGGGAATGGTGGGCTATTATATTATGTTCGTTCAGCATTTTGCCATGTTAGCATATTTCAGGAGGTTTTTGAAAGGTGGGAAGAGTAAGATGAAACATATAGTGGGCTCAGCATGCATGTTGGTACTTGCATCCCTGGATCCGATGAAAGCTGTAATGGCACCGGACGGGGTTAAAAGCAGAGTGTGCTTGGCGTGCATGCTGTACCTGTGCTCCCTGGACTTTGTGTGGCTGTCATGGCCCATAAAAGGTAGGAACTAGTGTTAGGGACCACTCGTTAAGGCAACCTTGACGTGGTGAGTGGCTTATTACGCTTTGGCCAAAATGTAAACCAATGCCTTATTCAACATCCAGCATAAAGGCAGGGCAGAGTGCTGGTTGCAGAGTGCGATTGCATTTTGTGTTTTTGCGTTTGTATCTGTATTTCGCCATAGCAATCTGCACCTGCTAGGGGTTGTGCGGGCTGAATCCCCCATATTTTTTCTTTGTAGTATATATTGGAGGCGTGGCGATCTCCAAGCAGTCATGCACACCTGACCAGTTAGTATGCCCTGGAGGCTGGTTTTAAAGTCAGTATAAAACTGAGTCTGCTTATATAGCACCTACAAATAGCCATTAGGCTCCAGGAGAAGTATATAGGGGGCTCAGCATGCATGTTGGTACTTGCATCCCTGGATCCGATGAAAGCTGTAATGGCACCGGACGGGGTTAAAAGCAGAGTGTGCATGCTGTACCTGCGCTCCCTGGACTTTGTGTGGCTGTCATGGCCCATAAAAGGTAGGAACTAGTGTTAGGGACCACTCATTAAGGCGACCTTGACGTGGTGAGTGGCTTATTACACTTTGGCCAAAATGTACACCAATGCCTTATTCAACATCCAGCATAAAGGCAGGGCAGAGTGCTGGTTGCAGAGTGCGATTGTATTTTGTGTTTTTGCGTTAAGATGAAACATTGTTTGCACTAACTATTTCTGTAATGACCTTTGGTTCACTTCTGGTTCCATTCTGGTATAATTCGGTATGACCACTTAAAGAGTTGCACTTGAAAGATGTTGCATTAAAAAGGCCAAAGTCTGAAAGACCTAAGGACTTAGATTTATAACACTCAGTGTTCAACAAGAGGGGATGGGGCTACAGTTGGCCTAATCAAGGGAGGACCCGATACAGGGGTGAAATTGTCAATGTAAACAAATAATCCAGCAGTAAAAGAGACATTAAAAGTTCAATGCAGACATACCAGAGGATGAGAAGGAAAGATGAGGGATGTGAACAATATCAGACTCTGGAAATGTTGGGTGCCGCAGTTAGGTTCAATGCAGACATACCAGGGGATGAGAAGGAAATATGTAGTGTGGTTGGTGAAAAGTGGATATGTAAGCTATTCGGACTAAATCAGAGATATAAGGTGAAAAAACTATAATTACTGATTAGGGAGGTCAAACCAGGTGAAGATCTGCGCTCCAGATTACCAAAAGTAAAGGCATGATTCAGGAGGTGGGTAATCTAAAATATAACATTTAATGATAATGCAGATAAAATATATAATAATTCCTAGATAAAGTGTGCAATGACAGACCTTGGGATAGAACAAGTTGGTATACACTGGAAATAGCCTAGGTGTCCATCCCAAATGAAAAATACATATATACACTCAAATAGTGCACGGCGGCACCAGTAACAAATTGTCCTACCGGTAACGCGAGACAGGATACGGATCGTTCACCCCCGACAATACTCCAATAGAGGCTTCTTCATAAATGTTGAAAAATGAAAAAGTGATGTCAGGCAGTGATACACAGGAGTGCAGGGTCCCTGTAAAGGCCCTATGGCTGACTGACAATAATTTCCCTAATACTAGATATAGGTAGCAGCCTCACCACAGGGCACTCGTCCTTACAAGGACGACCCCGTCCGGAACCTGTCCCTAAAAGATAATACTAAATGTCCCTAAAGGATCTAGAAAAAGCTCCCTACACGCATGTTTCACTGCCTGCAAAAAAGTATATCAAGCAGTTCATCAGGGGAGATAAAGGAAAGAGCACTAGGGATGGATATAAAATAATTCCTCAATCCCTAGAGACCAGCCTGACAAAATTCGTCGGCCAGTAATGGAGGTTTGGCCAGATGGTGGACACCTCCTGCAGCGGTCTCTATAGATGGAGAGACTATGGTACTTGCATCTATGTGATGCACAAAAAAGCTGCACCTGGGACGCCAACTTCACTGGCGTTTCTTCCATATTTAAATAGTTACCTGGCTGCCACCTCCGCCGCCCACAATGTAGAAAGATATCATTGTCCAGATATCTAATCTTGGTCTATATTAGACCAGTAGCCTAAATACTGTGTTTTTTCTGATGGTCCGATTGGGGGCCAATACGCTGTGGCAGCAGAGCGAGTTCCGATCGCCTTGCCACCCAACAGTGTCTACAGGCAAGAGTGGCATTATCCTCTGTCTGGAGCGCCGCTGTCAATTCAGCCGGCAGCCGCGGCATCGCAAGATTCAACGATGCCGCGCATGCGCAGGAAGTAGCCGGCATCCAGGGCACTTCCATGCGTCTCAAGCCTCGCTCCTGTCTCTGTAATGGGCGCATGCGCGGCGCTGACGTGCGAGCGCACGGATGCGCCCATTGGCCTTTCTACATTGTGGGCGGCGGAGGCGGCAGCCAGGTAACTATTTAAATATGGAAGAAACGCCAGTGAAGTTGGCGTCCCAGGTGCAGTTTTTTTGTGCATCACATAGCTGCAAGTACCATAGTCTCTCCATCTGGAGGCGGCAGCCAGGTAACTATTTAAATATGGAAGAAACGCCAGTGAAGTTGGCGTCCCAGGTGCAGTTTTTTTGTGCATCACATAGCTGCAAGTACCATAGTCTCTCCATCTATAGAGACCGCCGCAGGAGGTGTCCACCATCTGGCCAAACCTCCATTACTGGCCGACGAATTTTGTCAGGCTGGTCTCTAGGGATTGAGGAATTATTTTATATCCATCCCTAGTGCTCTTTCCTTTATCTCCCCTGATGAACTGCTTGATATACTTTTTTGCAGGCAGTGAAACATGCGTGTAGGGAGCTTTTTCTAGATCCTTTAGGGACATTTAGTATTATCTTTTAGGGACAGGTTCCGGACGGGGTCGTCCTTGTAAGGACGAGTGCCCTGTGGTGAGGCTGCTACCTATATCTAGTATTAGGGAGATTATTGTCAGTCAGCCATAGGGCCTTTACAGGGACCCTGCACTCCTGTGTATCACTGCCTGACATCACTTTTTCATTTTTCAACATTTATGAAGAAGACTCTATTGGAGTATTGTCGGGGGTGAACGATCCGTATCCTGTCTTGCGTTACCGGTAGGACAATTTGTTACTGGTGCCGCCGTGCACTATTTGAGTGTATATATGTATTTTTCATTTGGGATGGACACCTAGGCTATTTCCAGTGTATACCAACTTGTTCTATCCCAAGGTCTGTCATTGCACACTTTATCTAGGAATTATTATATATTTTATCTGCATTATCATTAAATGTTATATTTTAGATTACCCACCTCCTGAATCATGCCTTTACTTTTGGTAATCTGGAGCGCAGATCTTCACCTGGTTTGACCTCCCTAATCAGTAATTATAGTTTATTAATCTAAATAATCGGTATGGCAGGATTCCTGGACAGTGGCATCAACACTGATACATGGTTAGAGGAGGCTAAGGAAGTTTTCTCGGATAGCTCTTATCTCCAGAAAAAGTGTATACCCTCTTTTAAGGTTGCTTTTAAGGAGCTTAACCGTTTGTATAAAGAACACTTATCAAGTTGGTGGGAGGTACAGAGCCTTGATAATTATATTAAACACGGTATTGTACCTCGGGGACTTCGCATATCAGTCACTCCTGTCAACAGACAAAGAAGCCCTGGGTTCAATACTCGTTGGGAACAACTCGCTACTAAAAGCTCACTCCAATTAATGACACTGTTACTGGAGGAGGAGCGAATCAACCTCACCACTCTCACCGAGAAATTAAAAAGTCAAGTCGAGGTTACTAAGACTTTTTCAAGTGACCCGGAATTTCTTAACAAAGAAAAACAACTTCAAACTACTGTTGAGAAATACCAATACTACTTGCGGAACGTAAGCACAGGCAATTTAATAAAGACCTAGCTGAATTTAAAGAAAACAAGGCCTACTTGGTTCTGAGAGAGGTGCCACCCATCAAAGAGATCACTTCTGAAGTTTCCACTACGGAAACAGAACTGTCCGATAGTGACAGGGAATCAGGTGGCAACCCTAACAGAAACAAGCAGAAGTTCAATAAGAAAGGGAGAGGCAGAGGTAAAGGCAGAGGAACTACTGGTGTTAATCGCGGTGTTTTTTTAGGGGGTCAATTATCACCTGAGGAACCGTCCGAACAACCGAGATCAGTCGGCCCAGAGATAATTAATTTATCTAACCGTACCCTCTCCAAAAGTGAAATGGCGGTATTATCCAAAGGACTTTCATTTGTCCCAACTCGCCAGCATGACACGTTCACATGGGTTAAAGATCTACACTTGTTCATACGTAAGTTTCGTTGGCACAAACAATTTAAAGTAATTGATAGGAAGAAAAGTCAATATCTAGGAATACCTACTGATCTACTCCATGATGTAGAACTACTGCAGAGTCTATCCACAGATGCGCATACTTTTAAAGGACGGGGCCCATTCACACCCTTACGTAATAAGAGTAATAAAATGCCACCGGCAGGAGACATATCATGTCTAGATGTCTTTTTACAATTAGTTACTGCAGATCTTATGGAACTGCAGAAAAAACATCGACACAATAACTGCTCTGTAGAGGAACATAGTGCTATCAAATCCCTGAGAGAGGACACCACTAAAGTTATAAAACCGTCCGACAATACGGTAATCATGAATAGACAGAGTTATCAGTCCATGTGTGAACAGATCCTGAAGGATAAGACTAGTTATCAAACATTGACTTTTAACCCCACTGCCCCTTACTTGGTGGAATTAAGGGATATCTTGTCTGTGGTAAAAAGTAACAACCTTATATCTCAGGAAGAATTTGATTTTATGTATCTTCGACACCCAGTAGCGGCCACGTTCTATAGCCTCCCTAAAGTCCACAAAGGGCTAAAACCACTTAAAGGGAGACCGATCGTGGCCGGTATTGGGAGCATAGGACAAAATATAGGGGTCTATATCGATCAGATATTGATGCCCTTTGTCACTGCCCTCCCGTCCTTCACCTGCGATACTATGGACCTATTGAAGCGGGTAGATGGAGTATGCATCGAAAACCACTCTTACCTGGCTAGTGTGGATGTTGAGGCCCTTTATTCCTCAATACCACACGAAGCAGGTTTCAGAGCAGTAGGCTATTACCTGAGCATGCAAGGCCAACAGTATGCGGCTCATAACGAGCTGGTCCTCCAGTTGCTCAGGTTTCTACTCACACATAATTTTTTCATGTTTGACGGTCGCCTCTACCACCAGCTCAGGGACACGGCGATGGGTTGTTCATGTGCGCCGTCCTACGCAAACCTGCTCCTGGGCTGGTGGGAGGCTATAACCGTCTTTGGAGAAGGTGAGTCGATGACCAGGCCCATTACCCTGTGGGCCCGGTACATCGACGATATCCTTATAATTTGGAACGCCAGTCATTCAGCCGTCAAACTTTTTGTGGAATCACTCAATAATAATTCCATTAGTCTCTGATTTACGTACGAGATTAATGAAGAAAAACTTCCTTTTTTAGATGTATGCATATCAAAGAATCCTGGGGGGGGGCTTTCAACTAGCATTTATCGAAAAACTACAGCAACCAACTCAGTCCTCCACTGGCAAAGCAGCCATCCACTGCCTTTGAAGCGAGGCATCCCCTATGGGCAGTATCTGCACCTACGGAGGAACTGCTCAGAGGAGCGAGAATTTAAAGTTCAGGCGGCAGACCTCCGACAGAGGTTCTTGGCCAGAGGTTACCCCGACTGTATTTTGAAAAAGGCATTTCAGAGAGCGGCCCACATCCATAGAGATACACTTCTAGTTCCTAAGAAAAAACAGGAGTTGGACAGGAAGGTACGGTTTATAACCACATTTGATGGCTCAGCCAGTAAGTCAAGAGAGATCTTTGATCGCCACTGGTCCATCCTCCTGATGGACCCTGACATTAGTGACGTCTTACACGATTACCCACAAGTGACATATAGGCGAGGCAAGAGCCTCAAGGATTTGCTTGTACGTAGTCACTTTTCACCACCCGCTGCCCCTGATACCTGGCTAGGCCGTCGGCCTGTAGGGAGTTTTAGGTGTAGCGGTTGTGTGGCCTGTGACAGCATCGCCACAGGGAAGACTTTTTTCAGCAATAATCTCAAACGTACTTTTGATATTAGGGATTTCATTTCTTGTAGAACGGTAGGCGTGATATACAAAATCACATGTATTTGTGATAAAGAATATATTGGCAAAACCAAACGCGAACTACGTAGGCGAGTAGGAGAACATCTCCTTGATATAGAGAAACGACGAGACACGGCTGTGGCCCGCCATGTGTGTGATTTCCATCAAGGTGATCCGCGGGTCATTAAAGTAAATGGTATTGAAGCAGTTGCCCCCCCCCCCCCCCCCAAAACGTGGAGGTGACTGGGACAAGATCATATTACAGCGGGAAGCCCGCTGGATCTTCCTCCTACGGACAGTGGCACCGACGGGCCTGAATGAACAGCTGAATTTTAGCTGTTTTCTGTGATGGAATCAGCCGGGTCTAGTTCTGTTTTGACAGATCCAATGTTCATTCAGGTCCACCTAGCTAATTTATGTAACTTAACTAGCTAGGTTCAGCCTATATATCTATCTATACCTTGTTTTAATGTTTCCAAATGTATTTGATATTTTCTTCAACTGTGGAGTATACAACCTTTTCCATTTACTTATGTCAGCAGCATATTCATTGGTCACAATACTAATGTACTAGTGTTTGTCATTGCCCAGATATCTAATCTTGGTCTATATTAGACCAGTAGCCTAAATACTGTGTTTTTTCTGATGGTCCGATTGGGGGGCCAATACGCTGTGGCAGCAGAGCGAGTTCCGATCGCCTTGCCACCCAACAGTGTCTGCAGGCAAGAGTGGCATCATCCTCTGTCTGAAGCACCGCTGTCAATTCAGCCGGCAGCCGCGGCATCGCGAGATTCAACTATGCCGCGCATGCGCAGGAAGTAGCCGGCATCCAGGGCACTTCCGTGCGTCTCAAGCCTCGCTCCTGTCTCTGTAATGGGCGCATGCGCGGCGCTGACGTGTGAGCGCACAGATGCGCCCATTGGCCTTTCTACATTGTGGGCGGCGGAGGTGGCAGCCAGGTAACTATTTAAATATGGTGGGAACGCCAGTGAAGTTGGCGTCCCAGGTGCAGTTTTTTTGTGCATCACATAGCTGCAAGTACCATAGTCTCTCCATCTATAGAGACCGCCGCAGGAGGTGTCCACCATCTGGCCAAACCTCCATTACTGGCCGACAAATTTTGTCAGGCTGGTCTCTAGGGATTGAGGAATTATTTTATATCCATCCCTAGTGCTCTTTCCTTTATCTCCCCTGATGAACTGCTTGATATACTTTTTTGCAGGCAGTGAAACATGCGTGTAGGGAGCTTTTTCTAGATCCTTTAGGGACATTTAGTATTATCTTTTAGGGACAGGTTCCGGACGGGGTCGTCCTTGTAAGGACGAGTGCCCTGTGGTGAGGCTGCTACCTAAATCTAGTATTAGGGAAATTATTGTCAGTCAGCCATAGGGCCTTTACAGGGACCCTGCACTCCTGTGTATCACTGCCTGACATCACTTTTTCATTTTTCAACATTTATGAAGAAGCCTCTATTGGAGTATTGTCGGGGGTGAACGATCCGTATCCTGTCTCGCGGTACCGGTAGGACAATTTGTTACTGGTGCCGCCGTGCACTATTTGAGTGTATATATGTGTTTTTTATTTGGGATGGACACCTAGGCTATTTCCAGTGTATACCAACTTGTTCTATCCCAAGGTCTGTCATTGCACACTTTATCTAGGAATTATTATATATTTTATCTGCATTATCATTAAATGTTATATTTTAGATTACCCACCTCCTGAATCAGAGATATAAGGTGGTCAAACTACAGAGTACATAAAGGAGGAAATTAAATTAATATTCCATGGATGAGTGGTAGATTTTGAAAAAATCCTGCATGCACAGGCCAGGTTTTTCAGGGCAGGTTTCGCAGTGGTTAATTGTGTCTTTCCTTATCCCCCTTTTGGAACACACCCTGCATCTTTTTTGGGTCCTTCCCTTCCTTGCTGTCTGGGGGACTTGACCTTAAAAATTATGCCCTGGTACAACATGGGCACCATGACTTCCTGAAGTACTGGGGCCCTCCCCAGCCTGGCTTTGAAAAATTAGGGCATTGATAGCCACCTCTTAAAACTGAAGGAAAGTTCCTGTTTGGCCTGCAGATGGAAATAGCACATGCACATTGTACAGTCCTGATTAAAAGTTTAAGACCACTTGAAAAATGGCAAAAAATCATATTTAGCATGGCTGGATCTTAACAAGGTTCCAAGTAGAGCTTCAACATGCAACAAGAAGAAATGGGAGTGAGACAAAACATTTTTTGAGCATTCCATTTAATGAAAACAACGAATAAAGTGAAACAGGCTGTTTTTCAGCTGATCAAAAGTTTAGGACCACACCTAAAAAAAAAAAAACTAAACCCCCAAAACAGAAATCCAACTTCCAAACATAAACTCAGTAATGAGTAGCTCCGCCGCTATTGTTTATCACTTCGAAAATTTGTTTCGGCATGCCTGATGCAAGCGTTTCCATGAGGTGAGTGGGAAGATTTCTCCAAGTGGTGAAGACGGCCGCACACGAAGGCCATCTACTGTCTGGAACTGTTGTCCATTTTTGTAAACTTCCCTTGCCACCCATCCCCAAAGGTTCTCAATTGGATTTAGATCAGGGGAACACGCAGGATGGGCCAAAAGAGTGATGTTATTCTCCTGGAAGAAGTCCCTTGTCCTGCGGGAACTGTGTACTGTAGCGTTGTCCTGTTGAAAAACCCAGACGTTACCACACAGACAAGGGCCCTCAGTCATGAGGAATGCTCTCTGCAACATCTGGACATAGCCCGCGGTTGTTTGACGCCCCTGCACTTCTTGAAGCTCCATTGTTCCACTGAAAGAAAAAGCATCCCAGACCATTATGGCGCCCCCTCCACTGTGGCGCGTAGAAAACACCTCAGGTGGGATCTGCTTGTCATGCCAGTAATGTTGGAAACCATCAGGACCATCAAGGTTCAATTTTTTCTCATCATAGAATGTCCCTTGTTTGGTGCTCTCTTGCAAAGTCCAAACGAGCAGTTCTGTGGCGTTCAAGGAGACGAGGTCTTTGAAGATGTTTTTTGTTTTTGAAGCCCTTCAGTCTCAGATGCCATCTGATGGTTATGGGGCTGCAGTTAGCACCAGTAAGGGCCTTAATTTGGGTCGAGGATCGTCCAGTGTCTTGACAGATAGCCAATTGGATCCTCCAACTCAGTGCTAAAGAAATTTCTTTGGGTCTTCCACTTTTTTGTTCAATAACCCTCAGGATCATTTAAGAAATTCCAAATGACTGTCTTACTGCGTCCCACCTCAGCAGCGATGGCGCGTTATGAGAGACCCTGCTTATGCAGTTTAACAACCCGACCACGTTCAAAAACGGAGAGTTTTTTTGCCTTTGCCATCACAACGTGTGACTACCTGACAGAAAATGACAATGAATCCACATCGTTGCATAGATGTGGCCTTTTGAAGGCATGTGGTCCTAAAATTTTGATCAGCTGAAAAACAGTCTGTTTTAGTTTAATCATTATTTTCAATTAATTGAATGCTCAAAAAAATGTTTTGTCACTCTCATTTATTTTTGTTGCTTGTTGAAGCTCTACTTGGTACCTTGTTAAGATCCAACAATGTAAAATATAATTTTTTGCCACTTTTCAAGTGGTCTTAAATAGGGATGAGCGAACTCGAACTGTATAGTTCGGGTTCGTACCGAATTTTGGGGTGTCCGTGACACGGACCCGAACCCGGACATTTTCGTAAAAGTCCGGGTTCGGGTTCGGTGTTCGTCGCTTTCTTGGCGCTTTTGTGAGGCTTTCTTGGCGCTTTTTGAAAGGCTGCAAAGCAGCCAATCAACAAGCGTCATACTACTTGCCCCAAGAGGCCGTCACAGCCATGCCTACTATTGGCATGGCTGTGATTGGCCAGAGCACCATGTGACCCAGCCTCTATTTAAGCTGGAGTCACATAGCGCCGCCCGTCACTCTGCTCTGATTAGCGTAGGGAGAGGTTGCGGCTGCGACAGTAGGGCGAGATTAGGCTGATTAACTCCTCCAAAGCACTTGATTAATTGATCGATCTGCAGCTGTGGATCATTGAGCTGCTGATACTCAATTGCTCACTGTTTTTAGGCTGCCCAGACCGTTTGTCAGTCACCTTTTTCTGGGGTGATCGGCGGCCATTTTGTGTCTTGTGCGGTGCTGCGACCAAGTGCATCCAAGCTGCAACCAAGTGCATTTAACCCTCAATGGTGTGGTTGTTTTTTGGCTAAAGCCTACATCAGGGTGAAGCTGTCACACCAAGTGCATTTAACCAGCAATAGTCTGTTTATTTTTTGGCCATATACTACATCAGGGGCAAGCTGCGCCTGTCACCAAGTGCATTTAACCCTCAATGGTGTGGTTGTTTTTTGGCTAAAGCCTACATCAGGGTGAAGCTGTCACACCAAGTGCATTTAACCAGCAATAGTCTGTTTATTTTTTGGCCATATACTACATCAGGGGCAAGCTGCGCCTGTCACCAAGTGCATTTAACCCTCAGTAGTGTGGTTGGTCAAGCTGTCACACCAAGTGCATTTAACCAGCAATAGTGTGGTTATTTTTTGGCCATATCCCAGTCTAATTCTGTCACTAAATCCATACCGGTCACCCAGCGCCTAAATACTAGGCCTCAAATTTATATCCCGCTAAATCTGTCGTTACCGCTGTACTGTTGTGGCTGGGCAAGTTATTTAGTGTCCGTCAAAGCACATTTTTTGTTCAGGGTTGAAATACAATTCCCAATTTAGCAATTTCATAATTTAGTGGTTTCTGCTATATCAGAGCTATTTGAAATCTATCCCTAAAAGGGTATATAATATTCAAGGTGCACATAGGGTCATTCAGAATAACTTCCCACACACGCTACTGTGCATTTCCAAGTCTAATTCTGTTAGTAAATCCATACCGGTCACCCAGCGCCTAAATACTAGGCCTCAAATTTATATCCCGCTAAATCTCTCGTTACCGCTGTCCTGTTGTGGCTGGGCAAGTTATTTAGTGTCCGTCAAAGCACATTTTTTGTTCTGGGTTGAAATACAATTCCCAATTTAGCAATTTCATAATTTAGTGGTTTCTGCTATATCAGAGCTATTTGAAATCTATCCCTAAAAGGGTATATAATATTCAAGGTGCACATAGGGTCATTCAGAATAACTTCACACACACGCTACTGTGCATTTCCAAGTCTAATTCTGTTAGTAAATCCATACCGGTCACCCAGCGCCTAAATACTAGGCCTCAAATTTATATCCCGCTAAATCTCTCGTTACCGCTGTACTGTTGTGGCTGGGAAAGTTATTTAGTGTCCGTCAAAGCACATTTTTTGTCTGGGTTGAAATACAATTCCCAATTTAGCAATTTCATAATTTAGTGGTTTCTGCTATATCAGAGCTATTTGAAATCTATCCCTAAAAGGGTATATAATATTCAAGGTGCACATAGGGTCATTAAGAATAACTTCACACACACGCTACTGTGCATTTCCAAGTCTAATTCTGTTAGTAAATCCATACCGGTCACCCAGCGCCTAAATACTAGGCCTCAAATTTATATCCCGCTAAATCTCTCGTTACCGTTGTCCTGTTGTGGATGGGAAAGGTTTTTAGTGTCCGTCAAAGCACATTTTTTGTTCTGGGTTGAAATACAATTCCCAATTTAGCAATTTCATAATTTAGTGGTTTCTGCTATATCAGAGCTATTTGAAATCTATCCCTAAAAGGGTATATAATATTCAAGGTGCACATAGGGTCATTCAGAATAACTTCACACACACGCTACTGTGCATTTCCAAGTCTAATTCTGTTAGTAAATCCATACCGGTCACCCAGCGCCTAAATACTAGGCCTCAAATTTATATCCCGCTAAATCTCTCGTTACCGCTGTCCTGTTGTGGATGGGAAAGTTATTTAGTGTCCGTCAAAGCACATTTTTTGTTCTGGGTTGAAATACAATTCCCAATTTAGCAATTTCATAATTTAGTGGTTTCTGCTATATCAGAGCTATTTGAAATCTATCCCTAAAAGGGTATATAATATTCAAGGTGCACATAGGGTCATTCAGAATAACTTCACACACACGCTACTGTGCATTTCCAAGTCTAATTCTGTTAGTAAATCCATACCGGTCACCCAGCGCCTAAATACTAGGCCTCAAATTTATATCCCGCTAAATCTCTCGTTACCGCTGTCCTGTTGTGGATGGGAAAGGTTTTTAGTGTCCGTCAAAGCACATTTTTTGTTCTGGGTTGAAATACAATTCCCAATTTAGCAATTTCATAATTTAGTGGTTTCTGCTATATCAGAGCTATTTGAAATCTATCCCTAAAAGGGTATATAATATTCAAGGTGCACATAGGATCATTCAGAATAACTTCACACACACGCTACTGTGCATTTCCAAGTCTAATTCTGTTAGTAAATCCATACCGGTCACCCAGCGCCTAAATACTAGGCCTCAAATTTATATCCCGCTAAATCTCTCGTTACCGCTGTACTGTTGTGGCTGGGAAAGTTATTTAGTGTCCGTCAAAGCACATTTTTTGTTCTGGGTTGAAATACAATTCCCAATTTAGCAATTTCATAATTTAGTGGTTTCTGCTATATCAGAGCTATTTGAAATCTATCCCTAAAAGGGTATATAATATTCAAGGTGCACATAGGATCATTCAGAATAACTTCACACACACGCTACTGTGCATTTCCAAGTCTAATTCTGTTAGTAAATCCATACCGGTCACCCAGCGCCTAAATACTAGGCCTCAAATTTATATCCCGCTAAATCTCTCGTTACCGCTGTACTGTTGTGGCTGGGAAAGTTATTTAGTGTCCGTCAAAGCACATTTTTTGTTCTGGGTTGAAATACAATTCCCAATTTAGCAATTTCATAATTTAGTGGTTTCTGCTATATCAGAGCTATTTGAAATCTATCCCTAAAAGGGTATATAATATTCAAGGTGCACATAGGATCATTCAGAATAACTTCACACACACGCTACTGTGCATTTCCAAGTCTAATTCTGTCACTAAATCCATACCGGTCACCCAGCGCCTAAATACTAGGCCTCAAATTTATATCCCGCTGAATTTGAATACAATACATTGGGCCAAATAATATTTTTGTTGTTGTGGTGAACCATAACAATGAGGAAAACATCTAGTAAGGGACGCGGACGTGGACATGGTCGTGGTGGTGTTAGTGGACCCTCTGGTGCTGGGAGAGGACGTGGCCGTTCTGCCACATCCACACGTCCTAGTGTACCAACTACCTCAGGTCCCAGTAGCCGCCAGAATTTACAGCGATATATGGTGGGGCCCAATGCCGTTCTAAGGATGGTAAGGCCTGAGCAGGTACAGGCATTAGTCAATTGGGTGGCCGACAGTGGATCCAGCACGTTCACATTATCTCCCACCCAGTCTTCTGCAGAAAGCGCACAGATGGCGCCTGAAAACCAACCCCATCAGTCTGTAACATCACCCCCATGCATACCAGGGAAACTGTCTCAGCCTCAAGTTATGCAGCAGTCTCTTATGCTGTTTGAAGACTCCGCTGGCAGGGTTTCCCAAGGGCATCCACCTAGCCCTTCCCCAGCGGTGAAAGACATAGAATGCACTGACGCACAACCACTTATGTTTCCTGATGATTAAGACATGGGAATACCACCTCAGCATGTCTCTGATGATGACGAAACACAGGTGCCAACTGCTGCGTCTTTCTGCAGTGTGCAGACTGAACAGGAGGTCAGGGATCAAGACTGGGTGGAAGACGATGCAGGGGACGATGAGGTCCTAGACCCCACATGGAATGAAGGTCGTGCCACTGACTTTCACAGTTCGGAGGAAGAGGCAGTGGTGAGACCGAGCCAACAGCGTAGCAAAAGAGGGAGCAGTGGGCAAAAGCAGAACACCCGCCGCCAAGAGACTCCGCCTGCTACTGACCGCCGCCATCTGGGACCGAGCACCCCAAAGGCAGCTTCAAGGAGTTCCCTGGCATGGCACTTCTTCAAACAATGTGCTGACGACAAGACCCGAGTGGTTTGCACGCTGTGCCATCAGAGCCTGAAGCGTGGCATTAACGTTCTGAACCTGAGCACAACCTGCATGACCAGGCACCTGCATGCAAAGCATGAACTGCAGTGGAGTAAACACCTTAAAACCAAGGAAGTCACTCAGGCTCCCCCTGCTACCTCTTCTGCTGCTGCCGCCTCGGCCTCTTCTGCTGCTGCCGCCTCGGCCTCTTCCTCCGCCTCTGGAGGAACGTTGGCACCTGCCGCCCAGCAAACAGGGGATGTACCACCAACACCACCACCACCTCCGTCACCAAGCGTCTCAACCATGTCACACGGCAGCGTTCAGCTCTCCATCTCACAAACGTTTGAGAGAAAGCGTAAATTCCCACCTAGCCACCCTCGATCCCTGGCCCTGAATGCCAGCATTTCTAAACTACTGGCCTATGAAATGCTGTCATTTAGGCTGGTGGACACAGACAGCTTCAAACAGCTCATGTCGCTTGCTGTCCCACAGTATGTTGTTCCCAGCCGCCACTACTTCTCCAAGAGAGCCGTGCCTTCCCTGCACAACCAAGTATCCGATAAAATCAAGTGTGCACTGCGCAACGCCATCTGTAGCAAGGTCCACCTAACCACAGATACGTGGACCAGTAAGCACGGGCAGGGACGCTATATCTCCCTAACTGCACACTGGGTAAATGTAGTGGCAGCTGGGCCCCAGGCGGAGAGCTGTTTGGCGCACGTCCTTCCGCCGCCAAGGATCGCAGGGCAACATTCTTTGCCTCCTGTTGCCACCTCCTCCTTCTCGGCTTCCTCCTCCTCTTCTTCCACCTGCTCATCCAGTCAGCCACACACCTTCACCACCAACTTCAGCACAGCCCGGGGTAAACGTCAGCAGGCCATTCTGAAACTCATATGTTTGGGGGACAGGCCCCACACCGCACAGGAGTTGTGGCGGGGTATAGAACAACAGACCGACAAGTGGTTGCTGCCGGTGAGCCTCAAGCCCGGCCTTGTGGTGTGTGATAATGGGCGAAATCTCGTTGCAGCTCTGGGACTAGCCAATTTGACGCACATCCCTTGCTTGGCGCATGTGCTGAATTTGGTGGTGCAGAAGTTCATTCACAACTACCCCGACATGTCAGAGCTGCTGCATAAAGTGCGGGCCGTCTGTTCGTGCTTCCGGCGTTCACATCCTGCTGCTGCTCGCCTGTCTGCGCTACAGCGTAACTTCAGCCTTCCCGCTCACCGCCTCATATGCGACGTGCCCACCAGGCGGAACTCCACCTTGCACAGACTGTGCGAGCAGCAGCAGGTCATAGTGGAGTTTCAGCTGCAGCACGCACGGGTCAGTCGCACTACAGAACAGCACCACTTCACCACCAATGACTGGGCCTCCATGCGAGACCTGTGTGCCCTGTTGCGCTGTTTCGAGTACTCCACCAACATGGCTAGTGGCGATGACGCCGTTATCAGCGTTACAATACCACTTCTTTGTCTCCTTGAGAAAACACTTAGGGCGATGATGGAAGAGGAGGTGGCCCAGGAGGAGGAGGAGGAAGAGGGGTCATTTTTAGCTCTTTCAGGCCAGTCTCTTCGAAGTGACTCAGAGGGAGGTTTTTGGCAACAGCAGAGGCCAGGTACAAATGTGGCTAGCCAGGGCCCACTACTGGAGGACGAGGAGGACGAGGTTGAGGAGGAGGTGGAGGAGGATGAGGATGAAGCATGGTCACAGCGGGGTGGCACCCAACGCAGCTCGGGTCCATCACTGGTGCGTGGCTGGGGGGAAAGGCAGGACAATGACGATACGCCTCCCACAGAGGACAGCTTGTCCTTACCCCTGGGCAGCCTGGCACACATGAGCGACTACATGCTGCAGTGCCTACGCAACGACAGCAGAGTTGCCCACATTTTAACGTGTGCGGACTACTGGGTTGCCACCCTGCTGGATCCACACTACAAAGACAATGTGCCCACCTTACTTCCTGCACTGGAGCGTGAAAGGAAGATGCACGAGTACAAGCGCACGTTGGTAGACGCGCTACTGAGAGCATTCCCAAATGTCACAGGGGAACAAGTGGAAGCCTAAGGCCAAGGCAGAGGAGGAGCAAGAGGTCGCCAAGGCAGCTGTGTCACGGCCAGCTCCTCTGAGGGCAGGGTTAGCATGGCAGAGATGTGGAAAACTTTTGTCAACACGCCACAGCTGACTGCACCACCACCTGATACGCAACGTGTTAGCAGGAGGAAACATTTCACTAACATGGTGGAACAGTACATGTGCACACCCCTCCACGTACTGACTGATGGTTCGGCCCCATTCAACTTCTGGGTCTCTAAATTGTCCACGTGGCCAGAGCTAGCCTTTTATGCCTTGGAGGTGCTGGCCTGCCCGGCGGCCAGCATTTTGTCTGAACGTGTATTCAGCACGGCAGGGGGCGTCACTACAGACAAACGCAGCCGCCTGTCTACAGCCAATGTGGACAAGCTGACGTTCATAAAAATGAACCAGGCATGGATCCCACAGGATCTGTCCGTCCCTTGTCCAGATTAGACATTAACTACCTCCCCTTAACCATATATTATTGGACTCCAGGGCACTTCCTCATTCAATCCTATTTTTATTTTAATTTTACCATTATATTGCGAGGCTACCCAAAGTTGAATGAACCTCTCCTCTGTCTGGGTGCCGGGGCCTAAATATATGCCAATGGACTGTTCCAATGTTGGGTGACGTGAAGCCTGATTATCTGCTATGACATGCAGACTGATTCTCTGCTGACATGAAGCCAGATCATCTGTTACGGGACCTCTCTCCTCTGCCTGGGTGCTGGGCCCAAATTTATGACAATGGACTGTTGCAGTGGTGGGTGACGTGAAGCCTGATTCTCTGCTATGACATGAAGACTGATTCTCTGCTGACATGAAGCCAGATTGTCTGTTACGGGGCCTCTCTCCTCTGCCTGGGTGCTGGGCCTAAATATATGCCAATGGACTGTTGCAGTGGTGGCTGACGTGAAGCCTCATTCTCTGCTATGACATGCAGACTAATTCTCTGCTGACATGAAGCCAGATTGTCTGTTACGGGACCTCTCTCCTCTGCCTGGGTGCTGGGCCTAAATATATGCCAATGGACTGTTGCAGTGGTGGCTGACGTGAAGCCTCATTCTCTGCTATGACATGCAGACTAATTCTCTGCTGACATGAAGCCAGATTGTCTGTTATGGGACCTCTCTCCTCTGCCTGGGTGCTGGGCCTAAATTTATGACAATGGACTGTTGCAGTGGTGGGTGACGTGAAGCCTGATTCTCTGCTATGACATGCAGACTGATTCTCTGCTGACATGAAGCCAGATCCTCTGTTACGGGACCTCTCTCCTCTGCCTGGGTGCTGGGCCTAAATTTATGAAAATGGACTCTTACAGTGGTGGGTGACGTGAAGCCTGATTCTCTGCTATGACATGAAGACTGATTCTCTGCTGACATGAAGCCAGATTGTCTGTTACGGGACCTCTCTCCTCTGCCTGGGTGCTGGGCCTAAATATATGCCAATGGACTGTTGCAGTGGTGGCTGACGTGAAGCCTCATTCTCTGCTATGACATGCAGACTAATTCTCTGCTGACATGAAGCCAGATCCTCTGTTACGGGACCTCTCTCCTGTGCCTGTGTGCTGGGCCTAAATATATGCCAATGGACTGTTGCACTGGTGGCTGACGTGAAGCCTGATTCTCTGCTATGATATGAAGACTGATTCTCTGCTGACATGAAGCCAGATTGTCTGTTACGGGACCTCTCTCCTCTGCCTGGGTGCTGGGCCTAAATATATGCCAATGGACTGTTGCAGTGGTGGCTGACGTGAAGCCTCATTCTCTGCTATGACATGCAGACTAATTCTCTGCTGACATGAAGCCAGATTGTCTGTTACGGGACCTCTCTCCTCTGCCTGGGTGCTGGGCCTAAATTTATGACAATGGACTGTTGCAGTGGTGGCTGACGTGAAGCCTCATTCTCTGCTATGACATGCAGACTAATTCTCTGCTGACATGAAGCCAGATTGTCTGTTATGGGACCTCTCTCCTCTGCCTGGGTGCTGGGCCTAAATTTATGACAATGGACTGTTGCAGTGGTGGGTGACGTGAAGCCTGATTCTCTGCTATGACATGCAGACTGATTCTCTGCTGACATGAAGCCAGATCCTCTGTTACGGGACCTCTCTCCTCTGCCTGGGTGCTGGGCCTAAATTTATGAAAATGGACTCTTACAGTGGTGGGTGACGTGAAGCCTGATTCTCTGCTATGACATGAAGACTGATTCTCTGCTGACATGAAGCCAGATTGTCTGTTACGGGACCTCTCTCCTCTGCCTGGGTGCTGGGCCTAAATATATGCCAATGGACTGTTGCAGTGGTGGCTGACGTGAAGCCTCATTCTCTGCTATGACATGCAGACTAATTCTCTGCTGACATGAAGCCAGATCCTCTGTTACGGGACCTCTCTCCTGTGCCTGTGTGCTGGGCCTAAATATATGCCAATGGACTGTTGCACTGGTGGCTGACGTGAAGCCTGATTCTCTGCTATGATATGAAGACTGATTCTCTGCTGACATGAAGCCAGATTGTCTGTTACGGGACCTCTCTCCTCTGCCTGGGTGCTGGGCCTAAATATATGCCAATGGACTGTTGCAGTGGTGGCTGACGTGAAGCCTCATTCTCTGCTATGACATGCAGACTAATTCTCTGCTGACATGAAGCCAGATTGTCTGTTACGGTACCTCTCTCCTCTGCCTGGGTGCTGGGCCTAAATTTATGACAATGGACTGTTGCAGTGGTGGGTGACGTGAAGCCTGATTCTCTGCTATGACATGCAGACTGATTCTCTGCTGACATGAAGCCAGATCCTCTGTTAGGGGACCTCTCTCCTCTGCCTGTGTGCTGGGCCTAAATACAGACGTGGACAAAATTGTTGGTACCCTTTGGTCAATGAAAGAAAAAGTCACAATGGTCACAGAAATAACTTTAATCTGACAAAAGTAATAATAAATTAAAATTCTATAAATGTTAACCAATGAAAGTCAGACATTGTTTTTCAACCATGCTTCAACAGAATTATGTAAAAAAATAAACTCATGAAACAGGCATGGACAAAAATGATGGTACCCCTAACTTAATATTTTGTTGCGCAACCTTTTGAGGCAATCACTGCAATCAAACGCTTCCTGTAACTGTCAATGAGACATCTGCACCTCTCAGCAGGTATTTTGGCCCACTCCTCATGAGCAAACTGCTCCAGTTGTGTCCGGTTTGAAGGGTGCCTTTTCCAGACTGCATGTTTCAGCTCCTTCCAAAGATGCTCAATAGGATTGAGGTCAGGGCTCATAGAAGGCCACTTTAGAATAGTCCAATTTTTTCCTCTTAGCCATTCTTGGGTGTTTTTAGCGGTGTGTTTTGGGTCATTGTCCTGTTGCAAGACCCATGACCTGCGACTGAGACCAAGCTTTCTGACACTGGCTAGTACATTTCTCTCTAGAATTCCTTGATAGTCTTGAGATTTCATTGTACCCTGCACAGATTCAAGACACCCTGTGCCAGACGCAGCAAAGCAGCCCCAGAACATAACAGAGCCTCCTCCATGTTTCACAGTAGGGACAGTGTTCTTTTCTTGATATGCTTCATTTTTTCGTCTGTGAACATACAGCTGATGTGCCTTGGCAAAAACTTCGATTTTTGTCTCATCTGTCCACAGGACATTCTCCCAGAAGCTTTGTGGCTTGTCAACATGTAGTTTGGCATATTCCAGTCTTGCTTTTTTATGATTCGTTTTCAACAATGGTGTCCTCCTTGGTCGTCTCCCATGTAGTCCACTTTGGCTCAAACAACGACGGATGGTGCGATCTGACACTGATGTTCCTTGAGCATGAAGTTCACCTTGAATCTCTTTAGAAGTCTTTCTAGGCTCTTTTGTTACCATTCGGATTATCCGTCTCTTAGATTTGTCATCAATTTTCCTCCTGCGGCCACGTCCAGGGAGGTTGGCTACAGTCCCATGGATCTTAAACTTATGAATAATATGTGCAACTGTACTCACAGGAACATCTAGTTGCTTGGAGATGGTCTTATAGCCTTTACCTTTAACATGCTTGTCTATAATTTTCTTTCTGATCTCTTGAGACAGCTCTTTCCTTTGCTTCCTCTGGTCCATGTCGAGTGTGGTACACACCATATCACCAAACAACACAGTGATTACCTGGAGCCATATATATAGGCCCAATGGCTGATTACAAGGTTGTAGACACCTGTGATGCTAATTAGTGGACACACCTTGAATTAACATGTCCCTTTGGTCACATTATGTTCTGTGTTTTCTAGGGGTACCATCATTTTTGTCCATGCCTGTTTCATGAGTTTATTTTTTTACATAATTCTGTTGAAGCATGGTTGAAAAACAATGTCTGACTTTCATTGGTTAACATTTATAGAATTTTAATTTATTATTACTTTTGTCAGATTAAAGTTATTTCTGTGACCATTGTGACTTTTTCTTTCATTGACCAAAGGGTACCAACAATTTTGTCCACGTCTGTATATGCCAATGGACTGTTGCACTGGTGGCTGACGTGAAGCCTGATTCTCTGCTATGATATGAAGACTGATTCTCTGCTGACATGAAGCCAGATTGTCTGTTACGGGACCTCTCTCCTCTGCCTGGGTGCTGGGCCTAAATATATGCCAATGGACTGTTGCAGTGGTGGCTGACGTGAAGCCTCATTCTCTGCTATGACATGCAGACTAATTCTCTGCTGACATAAAGCCAGATTGTCTGTTACGGGACCTCTCTCCTCTGCCTGGGTGCTGGGCCTAAATTTATGACAATGGACTGTTGCAGTGGTGGGTGACGTGAAGCCTGATTCTCTGCTATGACATGCAGACTGATTCTCTGCTGACATGAAGCCAGATCCTCTGTTACGGGACCTCTCTCCTCTGCCTGGGTGCTGGGCCTAAATTTATGAAAATGGACTCTTACAGTGGTGGGTGACGTGAAGCCTGATTCTCTGCTATGACATGAAGACTGATTCTCTGCTGACATGAAGCCAGATTGTCTGTTACGGGACCTCTCTCCTCTGCCTGGGTGCTGGGCCTAAATATATGCCAATGGACTGTTGCAGTGGTGGCTGACGTGAAGCCTCATTCTCTGCTATGACATGCAGACTAATTCTCTGCTGACATGAAGCCAGATTGTCTGTTACGGGACCTCTCTCCTCTGCCTGGGTGCTGGGCCTAAATTTATGAAAATGGACTCTTACAGTGGTGGGTGACGTGAAGCCTGATTCTCTGCTATGACATGCAGACTGATTCTCTGCTGACATGAAGCCAGATCCTCTGTTACGGGACCTCTCTCCTCTGCCTGGGTGCTGGGCTTAAATTTATGAAAATGGACTCTTACAGTGGTGGGTGACATGAAGCCTGATTCTCTGCTATGACATGAAGACTGATTCTCTGCTGACATGAAGCCAGATTGTCTGTTACGGGACCTCTCTCCTCTGCCTGGGTGCTGGGCCTAAATATATGCCAATGGACTGTTGCAGTGGTGGCTGACGTGAAGCCTCATTCTCTGCTATGACATGCAGACTAATTCTCTGCTGACATGAAGCCAGATCCTCTGTTACGGGACCTCTCTCCTGTGCCTGTGTGCTGGGCCTAAATATATGCCAATGGACTGTTGCACTGGTGGCTGACGTGAAGCCTGATTCTCTGCTATGACATGCAGACTAATTCTCTGCTGACATGAAGCCAGATTGTCTGTTACGGGACCTCTCTCCTCTGCCTGGGTGCTGGGCCTAAATTTATGAAAATGGACTCTTACAGTGGTGGGTGACGTGAAGCCTGATTCTCTGCTATGACATGCAGACTGATTCTCTGCTGACATGAAGCCAGATCCTCTGTTACGGGACCTCTCTCCTCTGCCTGGGTGCTGGGCCTAAATTTATGAAAATGGACTCTTACAGTGGTGGGTGACGTGAAGCCTGATTCTCTGCTATGACATGAAGACTGATTCTCTGCTGACATGAAGCCAGATTGTCTGTTACGGGACCTCTCTCCTCTGCCTGGGTGCTGGGCCTAAATATATGCCAATGGACTGTTGCAGTGGTGGCTGACGTGAAGCCTCATTCTCTGCTATGACATGCAGACTAATTCTCTGCTGACATGAAGCCAGATCCTCTGTTACGGGACCTCTCTCCTCTGCCTGTGTGCTGGGCCTAAATATATGCCAATGGACTGTTGCACTGGTGGCTGACGTGAAGCCTGATTCTCTGCTATGATATGAAGACTGATTCTCTGCTGACATGAAGCCAGATTGTCTGTTACGGGACCTCTCTCCTCTGCCTGGGTGCTGGGCCTAAATATATGCCAATGGACTGTTGCAGTGGTGGCTGACGTGAAGCCTCATTCTCTGCTATGACATGCAGACTAATTCTCTGCTGACATGAAGCCAGATTGTCTGTTACGGGACCTCTCTCCTCTGCCTGGGTGCTGGGCCTAAATTTATGACAATGGACTGTTGCAGTGGTGGGTGACGTGAAGCCTGATTCTCTGCTATGACATGCAGACTGATTCTCTGCTGACATGAAGCCAGATCCTCTGTTAGGGGACCTCTCTCCTCTGCCTGTGTGCTGGGCCTAAATATATGCCAATGGACTGTTGCACTGGTGGCTGACGTGAAGCCTGATTCTCTGCTATGATATGAAGACTGATTCTCTGCTGACATGAAGCCAGATTGTCTGTTACGGGACCTCTCTCCTCTGCCTGGGTGCTGGGCCTAAATATATGCCAATGGACTGTTGCAGTGGTGGCTGACGTGAAGCCTCATTCTCTGCTATGACATGCAGACTAATTCTCTGCTGACATGAAGCCAGATTGTCTGTTACGGGACCTCTCTCCTCTGCCTGGGTGCTGGGCCTAAATTTATGACAATGGACTGTTGCAGTGGTGGGTGACGTGAAGCCTGATTCTCTGCTATGACATGCAGACTGATTCTCTGCTGACATGAAGCCAGATCCTCTGTTACGGGACCTCTCTCCTCTGCCTGGGTGCTGGGCCTAAATTTATGAAAATGGACTCTTACAGTGGTGGGTGACGTGAAGCCTAATTCTCTGCTATGACATGAAGACTGATTCTCTGCTGACATGAAGCCAGATTGTCTGTTACGGGACCTCTCTCCTCTGCCTGGGTGCTGGGCCTAAATATATGCCAATGGACTGTTGCAGTGGTGGCTGACGTGAAGCCTCATTCTCTGCTATGACATGCAGACTAATTCTCTGCTGACATGAAGCCAGATTGTCTGTTACGGGACCTCTCTCCTCTGCCTGGGTGCTGGGCCTAAATTTATGACAATGGACTGTTGCAGTGGTGGGTGACGTGAAGCCTGATTCTCTGCTATGACATGCAGACTGATTCTCTGCTGACATGAAGCCAGATCCTCTGTTACGGGACCTCTCTCCTCTGCCTGGGTGCTGGGCCTAAATTTATGAAAATGGACTCTTACAGTGGTGGGTGACGTGAAGCCTGATTCTCTGCTATGACATGAAGACTGATTCTCTACTGACATGAAGCTAGATTGTCTGTTATGGGACCTCTCTCCTCTGCCTGTGTGCTGGGCCTAAATATATGCCAATGGACTGTTGCACTGGTGGCTGACGTGAAGCCTGATTCTCTGCTATGATATGAAGACTGATTCTCTGCTGACATGAAGCCAGATTCTCTGTTACGGGACCTCTCTCCTCTGCCTGGGTGCCGGGGCCTAAGTATCTGAGAATGGACTGTTCCAGTGGTGGGTGACGGGAAGCCAGATTCTCTGCTATGGGACCTCTCTCCAATTGATTTTGGTTAATTTTTATTTATTTAATTTTTATTTTAATTTATTTCCCTATCCACATTTGTTTGCAGGGTATTTACCTACATGTTGCTGCCTTTTGCAGCCCTCTAGCCCTTTCCTGGGCTGTTTTACAGCCGTTTTAGTGCCGAAAAGTTCGGGTCCCTATTGACTTCAATGGGGTTCGGGTTCGGGACGAAGTTCGGATCGGCTTCGGTTCCCGAACCCGAACATTTCCGGGAAGTTCGGCCGAACTTCTCGAACCCGAACATCCAGGTGTTCGCTCAACTCTAGTCTTAAACTTTTAATCAGGACTGTATATATAGACATGCATGCCATACTGGGGCATATATGCATCTATATATAGCTGTGTGTTTAAAAAAGCGAATAAAACTCTGTTGGGTTTCTATTACTCTACTACACCTGCTAGTAAATTATTTGCCATGTAGAAATATCATTTCTACCAAAAACAGTGATTGATCAGGTTAGTGATGTCTGACTGCTATTATTTTGAACGCAACTGTATATATATATATATATATATATATACATACACATATGTACCCATATGCTGGCTTCTCACAATTATACTGGGCCATACAAATATATACACAAGGGATATATGTATATACTATGTAACATATATCCACACTGGCCATTCAGGGCTAATGTATATCTATACACACATATTTTAATGGAGACATATATATATATATATATATATATATATATATAAATCT
Organism: Bufo gargarizans; assembly: GCF_014858855.1. Lineage (NCBI taxonomy): Eukaryota > Metazoa > Chordata > Amphibia > Anura > Bufonidae > Bufo > Bufo gargarizans. Next base: position 510,798,963 of record NC_058082.1, on the reverse strand, counting down.
CCCCCTTCCCTCTACAAGTCTCCACCTAGAATAGCTGCATGCAGAGGGATTATTCCGGTTCGCTCTCATACTGTAGCGCTGCCATTGGCTGGAGCGTTGTTCCAGCCAATCGCAGTGCTGGCAGGGGACACCAAGCACTGGAGTCCCCTGCCTGACCTCGGGGGAGACAGGTGAGACTTGGGGGTGACACATAAGGTAGTTGATTGTGACCGAGGCATCTGACGGTCCTTTCCCCAGGAGCCCTACATTGCCAGGACCATAATGGCTTCCCTATGGGGGAGACAATCATTAGTTGTGGTAGCCTCCAGACTGCTAGAGGCTTCGAGATTTATACAGCAATGGAACATAACGAAACTCCTATAGGCTCCAATGGTAATTCATTGCAGTCTATGGGAGAAGAAATCTGATGATCACATGGTGAAGTCCTCTAGGGGGACTTTTAACTAGTGTGAAAAAAGTTTAAAAAAATATAAGAAATAAAGAAACAAAAAATATAGTAATCACCATGTCCCTAACATAATAGTAAAATTAGAGATGAGCGAATCGAAGCTGATGAAGTGGAATTCATTACGAATTTCAGGAAAAAATTTATTCGCATCAAATGTGAATTTCCTAAAATGGCTGCTGCATATGTGAGGACATGGAGAAAGGAAGTCTGGGAAGGTGGGATCAAACATACTGCTCATACTGTCATGCATGCAGCCAATCAGCAGCCAGCCAGCCCTGTGATGTCAAAGCCCTATAAATTCGACACCCATTTAGATTATGCCATTCACCAGCTTACTTAGTGCAGGGAGAGACGTGTCTGCAGGCGCTAGGGACAGTGCTAAAAAAAAGATTTACAAGTACCATACTCTAAACATAAATGCTATTCCTAAACATACCTTGTACCGTAGGGCCAAAGATAACACACCCAGACAAAACGGTAAGCCACAAGTTGCAGAAATGAGCATTCCCAATAAAGATCTCAGTACCCTTTTCATATATCCAATGGTAATGCAGATGTGGGATCATTTGGTGGTAGCAACTGATTTTCTAGATTATCAAATATGGGAAGTGATGAGACTTATGAATGCCTCGAACATCGTGCAGAACCAGTTGATCATTGTCACCAACTAACACATATTAGTTCTAGACTATGTTACAGCTAAAGATGGAGGTATATGCCAGGTCGTGGGACCCGCTTGTTGCAATTACATAGACCCACAGGGTAATTTGCGAGTTAAGGTGGGTACAGAGAAAATGGCGTATCTAAGGGACAAATGGCTGGATGCACATAAAGCTGATAAAGATACATGGTGGTCTGATACCTTCTCCTTTCTTAACCCCGCCAACTGGTTTAAAGGAATTGGGGGTTGGCTCATAGGAATTGTCCAAGGAATATTACAGGTAGCCCTAATACTATTGGTAATATATATGGTAATTAAGCTTGTTCTTACTTGTGTGACCTGCCTTTCAAAAAGAATGAAGAAAACTGATGTGCAACCTATCACGCTTCTCTACGATGAGGAAGAGCAAAAGGAAATTCCATTCAACACGGTTCCCCTTCCTAACTATGATGCTGTGCAGAGATAGGTTAAGATGAATCCCTGGGTACTACCCTAAGCCCTGAAACCTGGAGCTTAACTATTAGAGATAAGTTGTTGCCACTGCAGGTGAAGAGGATACAAAGGGTATGCCCAGTGGATTCGCTAGGCTTTAGGGATAGCCTACAATCTAGTTTCCAAGTGGGGACTGTTATGGAATATTAAAACAGTATGGATACTTGTTTTATACACTTGCGTCACACTGCTCAGACACCGCTTAATAGAAAAATCCTGCTTCCTGGATGAACCACCAGGCACGCACACAGCTTTACCACTATCTTGAAGATGGGGGGGGGGGAAGGAGCGCATTCCAAAGCCCTAGGTACATGTTAATGAGGGGGCTGCGGAGCTGCGCTGTTAGATGATTTCTTAAGTCAGCCTGAAGAAAAAGAAGTGTTAGATTAACCCATTGAATGCTTTCTTTTGCTTCCCAGTAACCAATAAAAATGCACCACATTTAGTCACCTCCCACCGGGAGGGTATATTCTGTGTGAACACTTAAAATTAAACTAGAGATTTACTTTGACTCCAACTGGGTGTTTCAGAGTTTGATTTCTCTGTGCACGTTCAGATAATTTTCTACTAATTTGGAGCAGTACATCAACCTATCTGGTACTCTGACCAGATCCAAACACGATTGCCAAGAGACAAAAGTATGCGTGCACTCATTCAACAGCGCAGAAGCTGAATTTGCTCCTGTCCAAGTTGCTGATGCTGCAGTCCCTCCCTTTTCAAGTGGTGGACTCTGCATTTTTCAGAGTACTGATGGCTTCTGCCGAGCCGAGGTGGAGAGTCCCAAGCGTCATTTCAAAAAGGCAGTACCAGCCCTGCACACACATGTATAACAGAAGGTGGGCCAGTCCTTGAGCCTGTCAGTGTCTGCCAAAGTGCATGGCAGCGCCGACATGTGGAGCTATAACTACAGTAAGGGACAATACATGTCTTTTACAGCCCATTCAGTAAATGTGTTTCCTGCACAGACACACCAGCAACTTGGCCAGGTGATGCCGCTTCTGCCTCCACGTTGCCACGCCGTTGGTCCAGCAACAATGTCCGCCTCTGCCTACTCATCCTCCAACGTGTCCTCAGCCTCCACTGCAGGGACAATGCACAGTGCCACTCCACCATACCTCATGTGCAGGGCACAGAGGTTTCATGTTGTTCTGCACCTCATTTGTCTGGGCAAA